>NC_081410.1:562329684-562640934 GCF_030272615.1 Cryptomeria japonica | reverse complement strand
TATTACATGAAGTTGTGTTTGCACTTGAATACAAAGTGTTTTGGTTGAGGTGAGGAAAATGATGTTTTGATCAAGATTCTAAAGTGTTTAGGTCAAAGGTGAGAAACTTGGTGTGTCTAAATGTGAAGGCAATGGTGCAGTAAAAAGTGGTTATGTAAAAGAAGATTGTTGGAAATTGAGAAGATCCCTCATAGTATTGAGTTGTTAATGGGAAAGGTATTTTTGGTCAAATGTATTGAGTGAGGGTCACCTTTGTTAAAAGGAAAATATAAAGTATGTATTTGAGTTATTATAAGGGGTGCATGATTGGTGGTACCCAACACCCCAAAGTTTGTGTTATACATTATTGATGAATAATGTATGTGAAAATGATTCCTATAGAACTAGCGAATGCAACAGATGTTGCCCATGTGTCGTGTTAAATGAATTTCTTTTTATATGGACTCAATAATTAATGTAGATACAAGCCCACAAGATGATAGATAGTGTGTGCATTGTATATTGGTTTCCCTATTATGATAGTTCATGGTCATTTGAGACATTTGAGTGATAGGTTTGTGATAAGATGAAACTACTTGAGTGAAAGTTTGTGGTGATCTTGAAACCAATTGAGATTTGTATAGGTTGGGGGTAAGCCATAAAACCCCAAAGTTATTATGATGAGGGGAAACATTTAAGTGATTTTAAATAGGTACCTAAGAAGGCTTTAGGAAAGGACCATCCATTCTAGTTTATGGGGTGATATTAAAAATAATTAGATAATTATTTTTGGGGGAGATGTTAGAAGTAAATTAATTATCAATGTCGACAAAAACCATCTACAGGGATCCTCATGTCATCACCAACTAACTAAGAGAAGAATTATGTTGTGCACGTGATTCATGCCATGCTTTCTGAATTGTCCATAATAATTCCTTCAGCTAACTCCTTAATAATAATAAGAACGTGCACAATGATCTAGTTCCCATTAGGAAGGGTGGATACCCCTAACTTTTCTCTCAAATAGACAAATGTGTCTACAGGCAAAGGCTTTGTGAAAATATCAGCAATTTGTTCCTTTGTAGACACATAATCCAACTTCACTCCCTCTTTACTATCTTTTTCTCTCAAGAAATGATACTTGATTGATACATGTTTAGTGTTTGAATTTTGCATTGGATTATTTGACATATTAATAGCACTGGAATTGTCACAATATATGACAATAGGCTCATCATAGATAACTATAATATCCTTCAACATTTGTTTCATCCAAACTACCTGATTGCAATTACTAGCAATGACAATGTACTCAACTTTAGTAGTAGATAGGCAAACTGAATCTTGTTTCTTACTTGCCCGTAAAATCAATTTCTTACCCAAAAATAATGCACCACTAGAGTAACTCTTCCGATCATCAACATCACCAACCCAATTAGCATCAATGTAAGCAGATAGCATGAAATCATCATTCCTAGGGTACCAGAAACCATAATCTCCAGTTCCTTTCAAGTATTTGAATATCCTTTTTACAATAGTGGCATGACTCTCTTTCGGATCAGCTTGATATCTAACAACCATGCACACAACATGCATAATGTCAGGTGTAGTTTGAGTTAGGTATAGCAGTCCACCAACCATAGACCTGTACAAGGTCTAATTAGTTTTCAAAGATTCATTCTTTTTAGACAATTTGCAGCTAGTCACCATAGGAGTTCCAACTGGTTTAGAATATTCTAGCCCAAATTTCTTCTTTAATTCCTTCACATATTTATCTTGAGATATAAAAAATACCTTTTCCATTCTGTGAAATCTGCAAACCTAAGAAAAATTTCATTTCTCCTATCATAGACATTTCAAATTCGATTTGCATATCATCGACAAACTTCATACTCAGGTTATCATCTTCTCCAAAGATACTATCATCAACAAAAACTTCAACAATCAAGATGTTATCATTCTCAATCTTGAGATATAGATTATTGTTGGTAGTACCTTTATTAAATCCTAATTTTAATAACTAATTATTCAATCTAGCATAGCAAGCTCTAGGGGCTTGTTTCAATACATAAAGAACTTTCTTCAATTTGCATACCATGTCTCCATCATCTAATAATGAAAATCCATTAGGTTTCTCAATGTAGAATTCTTCCTCAAGATCACCATTCAAAAAGGCCGACTTGACATCCATCTAATATACCTTGAAATCCTTATAAGAAGAACATGCAAGCAATAGTCTAACAACTTCAAGTCTATCCACCAGAGGAAAAGTCTCCTCATAATCAATTCCTTCTTTCTATGAATATCCTTTGCATACTAGTCTTGCTTTATTTATGACAACTTCAACGGCTTCATTCAATTTGTTCATGAATACCCATGTAGTACCAATCACATTCTTGTCTTTAGGTCTAAGCATAAGCTCCCATGTGTTATTCTTTTTAATTTGATGTAGTTCTTCTTCCATAGCCTTCATCCAATTTTCATCTTTGCAAGCTTCAACAACATCTTTAGGTTCAATTCTACAAATCAAACATACCTCTTCAGCACTTAGCCTTCTTCTAGTCATCACACCTTTATTTTTATCACCAATGATCTAATTTTCAAAATGATTCAATCTTACATACCTCAGAGTCTTCTAATTATTCTGATTTTTGAGTTCCTGCACCTCTCTACCAACAACAACAATATCTGGGTTAACAACTTCTACCAGATCATTCTGCTTCAATTCTTCAGTCTGATTTAGTGTTAAAATAACATCTTGATCATCATCATATCTACATGCTCTAATCTCTTTTCTGTTGTTCTCATCAACTTTTACACTTGCACTTTCCACTATCTTTCTCAATCTCTTATTGTGCCACCGGTAGGCTTTGCTCTTTGTAGAGTACCCCAAGAAAATTCTTTCATCACTTCTTGCATCAAACTTTCTTAAATCCTTGTCTCTCTTGATATAACACTTACTTCTAGAAATTCTAAAATATCTCATAGTAGGAACATGACCAAACCATAGCTCATAATGTGATGCCCAAACTTTTGGGCAAAAAATGCAACAACAATTTTTTTTAAAATAACACTAAATTACTTGTGGTCTACGTTCAAAAAAATGTGATAACTCAATTAGTTTCAATAAAAGATATCCCAAGTGTCAATCTGAATGGGTCTCTAATGTGTGTGATAATTTATTTAACTAGGAGGCTTAGAAATTTTCCCAAGCTCCTAAGCGATTTAATAATCAATGAATTAGGTTTTATCTAAGTGTTGAAAACCATCCAATAATCTTGAATATAACTCCTAATAAATTATATTTAAATTACTTAACATTTATAATAATTCCCATTAACTAAAGATGAATAAATTAATCCTATAAAGTCAACACAACCTTTATAATTAATTAATTCACCCAATAACTTCTTCAATTTTAATTATATTAAGTGTTAATATTATTTCTTTATAATATTTAAATAATTCCAAAATCCATTAAATTAATATTGTTACAAATTAATTGTATTAATATTAATTAAATAAGCAAATAAATGTAAAGTTTCCAAAGCATCATTAAATTAACTAAATCATTAATAATTTTGCCTAGAAAATAGATCTTCCACAATTGTTAACTAATTCCCCTTAAAGATTAAAAAAATAAAAAAATTCATCCTAAACCACTAAAATACCCTCATTAAGTTATAACTCCTTTTTAAATTTATATCTCACTGAGTCACCGAATTACAAATAAACAATCTCCTCTAAATAAAATATGCACCCCAACACCCCCCCCCCCCCCCGCCGCCCCCCTTCCTATAATCTCATTAACACAACTTATCCTCATATAAAAATAAATTCCCTCTAATATAAAGATAACTCTAAATAGGCTAAATTAAAATTCTTACTTTTGAAATGGGGTTTTCCCCCAAAACCTTATTTTAAATTTTATAACCCTACTTTAATATTTTATTTCTGTTTGGGTCAACTCTATATAGGGTTTCTTCATTTTACAAATGAAGTATTCTACATCTCTGTACTCTTTTAATTTCTTTTACAAACCTCGAACACTAATTCGGGTTAGGGCTCTCCGATACATAGGAAAGGATCAAAATTTGAAAATGAACATGTGAGTGCAATTGCAAAACACTTTTTCCAACAATTACATAAGACTCCTTCGTTTTATTCATCCCTAATGACCAATTTACACTTGCAATAAAGTCATCATGTGGTTGTGACCATGGAGGCTCACCTGCCAACCTAGGCCTACAAGAGGCCGCCCCCAAGCTAGGAGAACTAAGAAACCAGACGAGATACACACAAATCTCAATACTCAACATACAATTTCCAGATTTTACAAGGAGAAACATTTCAACAATAAACTCCCAACCCAAGGCTTTCACATAGTCACCAAGTGACTCAAAACAAGGGGTGAAGATGGACCAAAATCTAAGGGGAAACTGCAAATAAACCATTGCATTCAAATGCCTTCACAAGGCTAAAAATAACCTCCTACTTGGTCTCTCACATGACCAAAAACATACCTTATGACCCCCAAAGGCTTCAAGCCAGAAATCCCCTTATGACCCCCAAATTTTTATACAAAAACAACAACAAGGATCCTAGATCCTTTTTTATCCCTCTCTTCCCAAAAGAGAGAGTCTACACCCAAGATTGTCTGAAAACCCTTTACCCCAAGACTACTTTTTCCTCCCCAAGGTGAGTTTAGTCTTGAGTCCCATATAAAAACAAACAAGGAAATCCAAAAGAAACCAACTAAATACAATTCAAAGCATAATAGAAACACATTCAACTCATAAACAATTTCAAATTTTTACAAACACACAACATGAATGCAACTAATTGCTTGGGAAGGAATAACACCAACCTTTACTCCAACTATGGTATGCATGTTGTAGAAAAGTTGCTCAATTCCCTTACAATCCTCTTAGTTAGCCAAAATTCTATTCTAAAACTTCAAATCCAATACCAAAACTTGTCTCCAAGATTAGAGAGTGGGTGATCAAGGTCCCAAGTTTGAAAATCTCCCCTATGTAGGCTCTCCTCACACTTTCCAACTTCCTTGGACAGGATGTGAGTTCCCATAGGTTGGTCTTTCCAACCTCTTACATGGTTCTACAAATAGAATCTGAAAAAGGTTGTTGCAAGATGGGGAAGTGCACCTAAACACCAAAAGGGAAGGTTGTCTACCCAAGAGTCAATCTTCTAGAAGTCCAATTTGTGTCCATCTTGAAAAACCCACTTTTGAGGTGACTTGACAGTTACATGTGAGTGGTCACATGGCTTAAAATGACCCTTACCCATAGGTATATTAAATGGGCCTTTAAAAGTGACCTAAACTCAACCCTAGGAGTTAGTTTGACCCCACAAAAGCCCACCTAAAGTTTGTCTATGGGTCAAACTTGATTTGACCAAACTAATGGCTCTCTAACCAAGTTATCTTTTGGGACCACAACAAGATATTTGAAAATGCATTCGGTTACACACTTTCCTTCCTAAGGACATGTCATTTGCGAACTCACACACATCACAAGTGTCAAGTGACACCATAAAATACACATCACAAAATACACTTGGCATGTACTTTTTGGGAATAATAACATTAGCAATTACAAATATGAACTTACACTTAAGAATCACTATTACGAAATTAAATAAATCTCATATATGATATTGTCTCTCCAAATAGACAAACCTTGGTTTTACTATTTCACATAGGTTTGGTCTTAGCTCTCCGTATAACTTTCACAGTCACATGGATTAATTTCCTGCACATCTCATTTCAAACATTAGTAGTCCAAAAATATATGTATATATAAATATATGAAAGGAAATATAAATTAGACATGTAGTATTCAATTCACAACATCTCACAATCTAATCCAAATCAAAGCTCAACATAATTAGAACTCAAATACTCTTCCCTAGCTACTCCATAAATAAAAAATTTCTCAATTGCATCCTCATAGAAATCATATAAGGAAATCATCCATAAGGTATGCATAAATGAATCACAACATCCTCAACCTATATACTAAAATCAATCATAATGTGGGATACATCTTATCCTCTAATCTCATGGAGATCATATGCCAAAAGTCTCATTATTAATGAGGAGTCCTACCCACACACTTGAGGACAAGCCCAACCAAGGTTAGACCAATGACCCCTCAAATGATCACAAGGGTCCTGCAAGGAAGGACTCCATACCTTGGATGAAACTACACACACATTCACTATGTTTGGGCCTACTCAAGATGAGTAAAAGGCTTCAACTCCTCAAACATGACTTACTGGTGACTCTTACTCTTAGGGATTTGGAATTTGGTCAATACCTGACGTCTAAGAACTCTTTTAAACCCTAATTTTGGTTTTGGTCACCAATTCCTTATACCTCCTTTGGAATACTACTTCCTAGGCTTGTAGCCCTATTTGGCAATAGAAGGGACCTTAACTCAAAAATGTTCCACAAACCCATACAAAAAAATTATCATTTCAGACACCCTTTTGGAATTTGTACTGATCCCAAAAATGGTTTGGCCAGATCTGCAATTACAAGGTCTATTCCCTTTGGAGGCTAGGAGACCTAATAGGGGCAATTAGCCCTATTTTGGGCAATTAGCCCTATTTTCCAAAGAAACTACCTTTACTGGTACACCAAATGAAAAATAAACTTTATGGGCATGTGGGGAATAGTGAGTAACCTTCAATTCCAGGGTTGCACGCCTAGAACCCATCGCTATGATAACTTATGATGATTGTCCTAAATCTTGTCCTAGGTAGTCACATAGAGATGCCTACCTACTTTTGCTTCTTTATCCACACAACAAAATTTATCCTACAGAAAACCTTAAAAAATCTAAAGTACGAAGGCTTATCCTACATCACTCCAAAGGAAGAGTCTTCTAATGCACTGGAGTGCAAGATAAGGCCATTTTTGTTCAAAACCCTCTCCAAACCCTCAATTTCTGGGTTACAGTCAGAAGAATGGAGGGTTATCTCTACTCCAGAATAGTTAAGACCTTAGAACACTACCAAAATAAATCTATTTCATCCCCCTATCTACTCCATGGATTGTGGGATTCAAATCAATCCATACAGGCACGTGCAACTCCTGCAAACTCAGGATTTCTAGGAAAACTGTAGTATTTTGTGTATTATTGCTTCACAAACTCCAATTACAACAACAAAAACCTTGGAAATTGTGCCCAAAAGGATTATACAACTCTCCAATGGTTTCCCACTGAATTTGGAGTAGGTTGGAGCCATTGAAAGGCTTGCCCCAACCGATTTTCAAAAAGTTGCACTTTTGCACCCGAAAAGTTGCATTTTTGCAATTTTGCACATACAGTTGTCATATTCGCTAAGGTTGGAATCCACATACATGGATCGACCAAAAAACTCATGAAACATGTATAACACATATCAAACACAAATCTAGACCATCTATTACCCCTATTGACCACATTTTCCCAATTAGCTTCTGAAATTGCCTAATTGGTGACATGGGCTTACATGGTGGGGTTTATTTGTATACATGAAACACAATACACTCTAAGAAAACCTAATGATCATATTCTTCATTCTTAGGGTCATGAATATCTTGTTGATGAGGTGCTCATCACCATACTCCCTGGGAGAAGAGATCTCGAGCCCACTTGAGATCAGAGTTTGTAAATCTGCACCATGATTGGATATTTGCTCATTTGTCATCCAAATTGCCTCAGAGTCTAGTTTGTCTTTCCAAGACACCAAGTACTCAATGTACTCCTTGTTCCTTGTCTTCTTTGTGACTCTAGTGTCTAACAATTTGCTCAACTTTGGTGATTCATGCCTTGGAATGTCATCGTCTGTTGCAACCTGCATTGGTTCCTCCCCTTCATTGTCACTACCTTTGAAAAGTGTAAGATCACACACATTAAAAATGGGTGATAATCCTAGATCAAGAGGAAGTTGGATCTCCTAGGCATTTTGTCCATGCTTCTTCAATATCTGACATGGTCCAATCATCCTTTGCATGAGTTTGGTGTATTTTCCTTTTGGGAGTCTCTCCTTATTCAAATGTACCCATACCAAATCCCCAACAGTAAACTATATATCTCTCTTCTTCTTATCAGCATGAGCCTTATACTTCACTATAGATTGTTGGAGATAGGACTTGACTTGGTCATGCACCTCTTTGATGGCTGATGCAAAAGCTTCACCATCTACACTAATGGGCTCTTCTTTGGGTAAATCTCTTAACTCCAACACTCCCCTTGGGTGGATGCCATATACAATATGGAAAGGAGACTCCCTATGCTTCTATTGATGGTATCATTGTAAGAGAATTCTTCCTGTGATAGTATACTGTCCCATTTTTCTCTATGTTGCCTTGTCAAACACCTTAATAGGTTTCCCAATGACCTATTGACAAATTCAATTTGCCCATCCATTTGAGGATGGTAGGCTGATGAGAAAGCCAGGTTAGTCCCCAACTTCTTCCAAAGAGTCCTCCAAAAGTGACCTATGAACTTCACATCTTTGTTTGAAGCAATGTTTAGGGGCAATCCATGTATCCAGACTATCTCTTTGAAGAATAGGTCTGCAACATATGATGCAACATAAGAAGTCTTACGTGGAAAGAAATGAGCCATTTTGCTAAACCTATCCACCACTACAAAGACGTTGTCAAATCCTTCCCTTGTCCTAAGCAAACCCAACACAAAGTCCATACTTATTCTCTCCCATTGCCTAGAAGGAATGGGTAAGGGCTGATACAAACCTACATTTGTAGACTTCCCCTTGGCTTTCTGACATATGACACATGTCTCTAAAAAATTTCTTACATCTATCTGCAATTTAGGCCAAAAATAATGTCTCTTCACAAGGTCTAGGGTCTTGTCAAGACCAAAATGACCTACCATAGCTCCACAATGCTTCTCCCTAATAATATTCAACCTCATGGAACACTTAGGAATACATAATTGCACTCCTTAGAACAACAATCCATCTTGTATTAGAAATTCAGAAAACTCAATATGGTATCTCTCACCAAAGGTTTCACATACCTTGTATATCTCTCCAAAGTCTTCATTAGCATCATACATACTCTTCAAGGAATCAATACCAAAACTCTCCATCTTGGTTTGGTTGACAGTCAAGATCCTCCTACTCAAAGCATCTGCAACATTTTTCTTGACCCCCTTCTTGTGTTTGAGGGTGAATGAAGGCTTGCAGGGTCTCTACCCAATTCATGCGCTGGTGGTTTATCTTCTCTTGACTATTTATTAAACCGAGTGCCTGATTATCAGTAAAAAATATAAACTCCTTAGGCAATAAATAGTGCCTCCACTTCTTCAAAGACTGTACTAGAACATACATCTCTAAGTCATAAGATGAGTATCTTTTCTTGGCATCATTTAGCTTGTCACTGAAAAAAGCAATAGGCCTTCCTTCCTGATTGAGCACTACTCCAATAGCCATGTGGCTTGCATCACATTCCACCTAAAATATCTTATTGAAGTCTAGTAAGGCAAGGACTGGTTGTTCTGCAGCATTCTTCTTCAATGTCTCAAATGAATCATCTGCCTCTTTGGTCAAACTGAACCTGCACTTTTGTCCTCCCTTTATGGTGTCAAGCATGGGTGCACAAACATGACTAAATCCTCTTATGAAATTCCTATAGAAAGTTGTTAAACCATGGAAGCTCTAGACATCATTCATAGTTCTAAGTGTAGGCCAAGACAATATAGCACTCACCTTCTCTTGGTCCATTTTCAACTCACCTTGTGAGATTACAAAACCCAAATACATGATCTCCTCTTCCTTGAACAAACACTTATCCAAATTGATCATTAGCTTCTCTTCATGTAACCTCCTGAGAACCATATCTATGTGTTTGAGGTGCTCTTCCCTTGTGTGACTGAAGATCAAGATATCATCTAGGTATACTATGACAAATTTTCTTATGAATTCCATCGACTTCATTCATTAACTTCATAAAGGTACTAGGGACATTGGGCAACCCAAATGGCATGACCTTCCACTCATATAACCCCTCATTGGTTTTAAAAGTTGTTTTCCATTCATCCCCTGGCCTTATTCTAATATGATGGTATCCACTTTTTAGATCCATTTTTGTAAAATACTTAGCACTCCCTAAGAAATCAAGTAAATCCTCTATTCTAGGGATTGGGAACCTATACCTTATGGTTATCTTGTTTATGGCTCTTGAGTCTATACAAAGATTACAAGTGCCTTCTTTCTTGGGTCCAAGGACTGCCAGTACTGCACATGGGCTTAGACTTCTGCCATTCAGTCCTAATTCAAGCAACTCTTCAATCTGCCTTACCATTTGTGCATTCTGGTTTGGAGTGAGTTTGTAGGCTTCTTTGTTAGGGAGAGTAGATCCAGGGATCAAATCTATGCAATGAATGGTGTCTTTCACCAATGGTAGGGACCTTGGAATTACATCTGAGATGATGCCTTGATGCTTATCAAGCACCTGTCTGACTGTAGGGTCTATGTGCTTCTGTCCTCCTTCTCTCTCTTCTACAAACTACTCTTTCCTTATCACCTTGGGGCTAGGCATTAGAGCATAACAAGCTGTACCTTTCTCTGCAATCTCCTTCATGAACTGTTTACCTTCTACCATCAACACCTTTTCATCCTTTCCCTTTGATTCCATCTCTTCCTCTATCAGAGGTAAGATTTCTATAACCTTACCATCCTTGGTGATTGAGTAGGTGTTTCTCAACCTATCATGATGAGCTTTCAAGTCATACTACCATGGTCTCCCAAACAAGAGATGGCATGCATCCATCTTGGCTATGTCAAATAACAATCTGTCCTTGTAAGATCCAATCTAAAAATCCACCCAATCTTTCTCTTCCACCACTTCTTGCTGACCTTGGGTAAGCCATGAAACCTTATAGGGGTAAGGATGAGGCAGCTTTCTAAGCTTAAGCTTTTCTATCATCTCAAGTGATACAAAAATGTTCAGAGGATCCAGAGTCTATTAGAACCTTGCATACCTTTCCTCCTACCTTGCAAGTGGTTTTGAAAAGAGATTTCCTTTGTGTAGGCTCCTTGTCAGGTACCTTCATGGTGTTTACTACTCTCCTCATCATCAGAGCCTCTCCTCTTTTAGGATAACCATAGCTATCAGGAGCATTAACACTTTGATAAGTGTTTGCACTTGCCAAACTTTGACAATCAGATTCCTATACCAAATTGCTTCTCCTCTCTTCCATGGAACTAGAAGCCTTCTCGAACACCTATTGGCCATGTGCCCTTCTAGGTTGCATTTGTAGCACCTAGGAGGTCCTCTTGCTTGGGATCTTCCTCTAGAGGGTGGTCTTCTACCCCTAAATCTCTCTCTTGGATTGTAGCCCCCTCCTTGGTTGTAACCACTCTCTCCTCTATTGCCTTCATGGTTAGAGTGTCCCTAGTATCCAAAACCATTTCCTCTACCCCTGAAAGGGCCTCTTCCTCCTATTTGTTGTCTCCCTTTACCTCAGCTATTTTGATCCTACCTTCTCTTCAACTTCTCCTCCACCTTGAGTGCCAATTGGAAGCACTTTTGGACTATCTCCAGGGTGTGGAGATTCAAGTCTTCTTGGATTGTAAATCTCAACCCATTGAGATACCTTTCCACCTTCTCATCTTCACTCTCTTTCACCTTGGTCCTCACACACAACTTCATGAACTCCTTGGTATAGGAACTCACATCCATCTCCTTTTGTTTCAAATTCTGTCTCCTCCTATGCAATTGGATATTGTAGTCCGTCGGGACATAGGCTTCTTTCACCCAAGCCATCATCTTCTTCCATGTAGCCACTCTTCTCTTTCCCTCTTTCACCCTCTCATCTTGGATGAAATTCCACCAAGTTAGTGCAGCCCCTTTCATTTTGGATTGGGCCATCTTCACTCTCTGGCGGTCTGGTATGTCTTCACTTTCAAAAAAAATGTCCAAGGAGTCTATCCACTCCATCATCATGTTAGGATCCATCTTGCCTACAAATACTCGCAAATCCATCTTCACGTCCATTGTTCTTCTCTCCATGGACTTGAGAAAACTCATCAGGGGTCTCTAGTCTGCAGGGACCTCTAGCTCTTCTTGCATAGGGATCTCCTCTTCATCCCCTTCTTCTCCAGAGTCTCTCTCTCCCCTCTCCACTATGTCCTTCAACTGGTCTATCTCATTTATCAAGGCCTGATTCTCATCCCTGACTACTCTTCTCTCTGCCATTTTCTTTTTTCACCAGGACATTTAACTCTGCATTGCTCATTCTTGAAGGTGCCTCATGGGATCCTCCTTCTTCTGACATCTTGTCTTCTCCTTCTATCCAAAGGAAACTCCTATGCTATGATGCCACTTGATGCAGAGTCCTATCCACACACCTAAGAACAAGCCTAACCAAGGTTAGACCAATGACCCCTCAAATGATCACATAGGTCCTGCAAGGAAGGACTCTACACCTTGGATGAAACTACACACATTCACTAGGGGTTTGGGCCTACTCAAGATGAGTAAAATGCTTCAAATCCTCAAACATGCCTTATCGGTAACTCTTACTCTTAGGGATTTGGAATTTGGTCAATACCTGACATCTAAGAACTCTTTCAAACCCTAATTTTGGTTTTGGGCACCAATTCCTTATACCTCCTTTCGAATCCTACTCCCTAGGCTCGTAGCCCTATGTGGCAATAGAAGGGACCTTAACTCAAAAATGTTCCACACACCCATACAAAAAAAATATCATTTTAGACACCCTTTTGGAAGTTCTAGTGATCCCCAAAATGGTTTGGCCAGATCTGCAATTACAAGGTCTATTCCCTTTGGAGGCTAGGAGACCTAATAGGGGCAATCAGCCCTATTCTCCAAAGCAACTACCTTTACCGGTACACCAAATGAAAAATAAACTTTATGGGCATGTGGGGAATAGTGAGTAACCTTTAATTCTAGGGTTCCATTCCTGGAACCCACCACTATGACAACTTATGATGACTGTCCTGAATCTTGTCTTACATAGTCACATAGAGATGCCTACCTACTTTTGCTTCTTTCTCCACACAACAAAGTTTCCCCTGCAACAAACCTTAAAGAAAATAAATTAAAGAGGCTTATCTTTCATCCTTCCAAATGAAGATTCTTCTAATGGACTGGAGTGCAAGATAGGGCCATTTTTGTTCAAAACCCTCTCCAAACCTTCAATTTTCGGGTTACAGTCAGAAGAATGGAGGGTTCTCTCTACTCCAGAATAGTTAAGACCTCAGACCACCACCAAAATAAATATACTTCATCCCCCTATCTACTCCATGGATGGTGGGATTCAAATCAATCCGTACAGGCACATGCAACTCTTGCAAACTCAGGATTTCTGGGAAAACTATAGTATTTTGTGTATTATTGCTTCACAAACTCCAATTACAACAACAACCTTGGAAATCATTCCCACAAGGATTATAAAACTCTCCAAAGGTTTCCCACCAAATTTGGAGTAGGGTGGAGCCATTGAAAGGCTTCCCCCAACCGATTTTCAAAAAGTTGCACTTTTGCACCCCAAAAGTTGCATTTTTGCAATTTTGCACAAAAAGTTGTCATATTTGCTAAGGTTGGAATCCACATACATGGATCAACCAAAAACTCATGAAACATGTCTAAAACATATCAAACACAAATCTAGATCATCTATTACCCCTATTGACCACATTTTCCCAATTGGCTTTTGAAATTGCCGAATTGGTGACATGGGCTTACATGGTGGGGTTTATTTGTATACATGAAACACAAGAAACTCTAAGACACCCTAATAATCCTAGTCTTCATCCTCAGAGTCATGAATAACTTTTTAATGAGGTGCTCCTACACCAATTACCGTAATGTATCAAGGTTCTATCTTGATAGATAAATCCTTAACATGGATGAACGTTATTCTTATGATGGGTTTGAGATAATACCCCAAACCCCCAACATATATATGATGTATAGGAAAATTGCATCTAATTATCCACAAGGGGTCAACATTCACTAATTTATCCATCTAACATAATCTATCATATTGAATCATCTTTACATAGTGTTCCAACCATGCATGCAAACTATTAATAAGGTCAACCATGGTCAAACTAGGTTAACTAGAGCTTGATTGGGGAGGGGCACTACACATAAGGAGTCTTACCGGTATCACCTTTTATATGAACTTGGTTGAATGTGTAAACAACAGTGCTAACAAATTCTCTCCAGTAGATCTTCATAACATTCCCTTCAATCAACATAGTCCTTGCAGCATCCAAGATAGTCCTATTCTTTCTTTCAACAACTCCATTTTGTTGTGAGGTTCTAGTAGCAGATAATTGTCTTCTAATTCCATGCTTCTCATAGAATGAATCAAACTCACTGGAATATAATTCTCCTCCTCTATCACATCTCAGACATTTTAGCTTCAATCTTGTCTTAGTCTCAACCTTTTCTTTGAATATCTTGAATTTGTCCAATGCTTCTAATTTTTCCCTCAAAAAGCCAACCCACATCATCCTGGAATAATCATCAATAAATAACATGAAATATTTGTCACCCTGCACAGTTCTTATTGCAGTAGGTCCACATAGGTCAGCATGCACAAGATCTAGCAATCTATCAGATGAATACTACTTACTCTTGAAATAAATTCTCATTTGCTTACCCATTTGACATTCCTTACATATCGGATTAGCAAGCTTAACAATTTCAGGAAAATCTCTAACAACTTGAGCATAACTGATCTTAATCATTAAATCAAAATTAACATGACACATTCTCCTATGCCACAACCAAATTTCATCAATCTTAGTAATCAAGCAACTTTTCTCACCAGCATTCAAATGAAAGATATTACCTTTTGTCTTAGTTCTTAATGCAATCTCTATACTGGAGGTATTTAGAATCTTGCATTTTCCATTTTTGAACTGCAAATCATAACCTCTGTCAACCATTTTTCCAACACTTAAGAGATAATGATTCAAACCTTCAACACACAAGACATCATCAGTATTATGCTTACCATCAAAGGAAATAGAACCTCTACCATGGATCACACAAGATTTGTCATCTCCAAATATTACTATTCCACCATCATACCTCTCCATATTCACAAAGTTGCTTTTTTTACCAGTCATATGATGTGAATAACCACTGTCAATCACCCATTCATCTTTCTCTTCAATCTTAGCAGCTAAAGCTTTCTTCTCAATAGTGCATCTTGTGGAATCAACAGGTACCGATCCATCTTCTTTGATAGCAATAAATACAATTTCATCTCCTTCTGATTCTTCATCTATAACACCTTCATCGACAACATAATAATAGCTCTTCTGATGCTTAAATGTCTGGTCAGACTTGTAAGGTTTATCATACTTATCATTTTTTTCATATCTATCATTTCTATCATGCTTATCATATTTATCATGCCTATCATACTTAAACATTCTCTCTGGGCATATAGAATCAAAATGTCCTATCTTATTGCAAGAAAATCATTTCAGAGGCAATTTACCATCATACTTACCAACTCCCTTAGTCTCTCGGCAATCAATGCTTCAAGCTCATCCAATTCTCTTTCTTTCTCTTCCATCTCTCTTCTCTCTCTTGAATCATATCTAGATATTCTGCATTCATCAGGGTCATACTTCTGTGTTTCAGATATAGATGCTCCAAATGTTGTCTCTGACTTTCCATGTGATTCACCAAACTCTCTCAATTCAAATGCAACAATCTTTCCAACCAACACATCTCTTGTCATAGTAGTTACACTCTGGATTTCATCAATAGAAGCTACCTTATATTTATAAGTAGGAGACAATGATCTCAACACCTTAGCAACAATTTCATTTTCTTCAAGGGTTGCACCAGCATATCTGATACCTAGGACAAGTGCATTCACCTTAGCCATGAAAGAGTTTTTGTTCTCATCTTCTCGCATCTTCGGTATTTCATACTTCCCTTTCAAACTCTGCAACTTAGCAACTTTGACTTGTTTATCTCCTTCATACAAGGTCTCAAGATTCTCCCAGATCTCATGTGTAGTTTGAAATCCCATTACATTAGTCATCTTAGAATCAGTCAGGGAACTCAACAATGCTTCCTTAGCTCTAATGTTATTTTTCAATATCCTTGATCTTAGCAGCAGTAACCAGTCCATTTTGAGGAACAAAATATGCATCCTTTGTAATCTTCCAGTAATCTTCTCCAAGACATCTCAAGTGCACCTCCATCCAGTTCTTCCATATAACTTATAGTTACTACCATCAAATATTGGACTCTCCTTAAAAATAACACTTCCAATTTGAGTTTCCATCCTGGATCACCTCAAGCGGTCAAGCTTCTTTTGAGGATCTACCTCTGATACCAATTGTTGGCAACAACAATGAAGGAAAACTAAGAGGGGAGGGGGGGGGGTGAATCAATTTTCACTGGATTATTAAACTTAACCTTAAAAGAAAATTTGATAAACTATAGTAACAACAAAGATGAACAAATTGAAAACACAACACGCAACACCAAGATCTGACGTGGAAAACTGGTTAAGGGAAAAACCACGGTGGGAACCTACCCACAATAAGATGATACCTTGCAGTAGTATGTGAAAAATATTAAAATGGGGAATGTGCATGCATTGAGACACACTATCTAGAGTTCATTGCTCAAAATGTAATAACCTAGGAGGCTACAACCCTCAGGGAAGTCTCATTGACTTACAACGAGATCCAAACTACAATCTGGAAGGAATAAACTCCAATAATAGCATCTGCTAATGCATGATGATAGTTCCGGTTAAGCACATTTGTCTTCCCTGCAACAATCTCTCCACTCTTTGATAATGCAAACACAACATTGACACTAAATTGACATGACTACATCACCTATATATACTGATCATCAACCTTGGGACCAAGGTTGGCTAAACCCTCATCTCACAATTACAAAATTATATCACATGATACACATATCAACCACCAGACCAATATGATGATATACATGATATAAAATGGACCTAAATCAAATTCTCAAACATACAACACCACCGGAAATCACACCAAGATCAATCGCAACATGCTACATCACCAAGAGATCCACATAACATGAAGAATATCACTAGATTAGCAAAATCACCAAGAACATGCACAATGATCAATGCAGACTACCAAAACAAATAGGACACAATTATGAAACATCAATAAGAACATTAGAACCATCCACAATAGCTGCACCAACACCACTTATCAAATCTTCATTGATCAACATTTGAAACTCAAGAACACTCAAATAGTAGCAACTCAGAGTAGAAAGATATCTTGCGGAGCACCAAATCATGAATCATCTAAAATGTAAATAGACATGAACATCCCAAACAATCTCCAAAAATGATAACTCAAGATCTTATCACACCGAAATATACTGGAGGAAATACCAAATTCTGCAAAGTATTGATCAGAGAAACTAAACTGCAATCCAGATCAATTAAATCACATGAATATATTGACATCAATGACAACATCATATCATAGCAACAATAATGTCCAAGACAATGGAATGGTAACCAAGAGGGCTAGAGCTCTTGGTAAGAGCATCCTAATGGCAGCATGGGATTTCATAGGTTCGATCACAAGTATTTGAAGATTTTGATGCCGCAACATCAGTGAAAGAAGTCAGGAATGAAATTAAAGTTGGTAGTTGTGATTAAGGGGCATTGTTAGAGATAATAATCACAACTACTCCATTAATTGTGCTAGCTGATATTTTCCTCCAGTCAATAGCATTAAGGAAGACATTAAAGATAGAAGCTTCCAAAGCTGACCAAGAGATTACTTTAGCCACCCATGTGATTCATGTTGGGCTTCCATTCACCTATGCTCCATAAATATTTCAACTAACTGCAATCTATAGTGTGAACTTAGATTTGTATATAATGACTGAGTCCATATTTGTTATTCACTCCAAGTTGAGTCCAGCTCTTTAGAGATGTATAAACATATGAGTCCATGTAGTAGTGTCTCATGTATGAGCAAGAACTCAGTTAGTCAATCAATGTAATGTTTTTATTGATGAATATAAAGTTTCTCAATTTGTTCTAAGTTTGTTATTTTTCCCCTATTTTGTTTATGTTATACCTCTACCCACCATCAAAGTGGTATCAGAGCTAATGGTAAGAATGTTGTGTGCCAACCAGTAGAGTTCTATACTTTTCTATATATTTTCAGCTATGCAAGAGTGTAAGAGTTGTCTAGGAGTTGTCTACAAATCTGAGCAGTGGGCATAGAGGAGTTGAGCCAAGTGGGGGGGTTGGCGTACAAATCTATCAATTAAATCATATTTCCATACCATTTTATTTTGTAATTTATCATAGCTATTGAAACGTTGTCTACAACCCAGTTTTCCTAGTCTAATCTCAGAGCATGAGATCCCTTTTTAGGTTTGATGTGTCCTTAGAGTTTTGAAAAGTAAGTCTTCCCTTTCATATCATTTGGGAAAATGTAAGATTTGGATATTAGCCTCATTATCTAGTGATTGTTTGATTTGTAAGAGGGAGATGCAAGAGAAGGTTGTTCATAGAAGACAAAGTCGCAATATGTATTGCCTTGGTATTCTTAGCAAAAGAATGAAGCGCAAAATAGAGAAGTTGCCACTTAAAAAAGAGGAAGTCGCTTGGTAATAAGAGGGCATGACATTTGGAAAAGTGTCCACTAAGGAATCATCTGTCTGTATGAGAAGGTTATGCCATGTAGGACATCTCATAGCTATGAAAAAAAGGATAAAAGATAAAGGCATTCAAAGTTGTAAAGGAAAAATAAGATAGTGATTAAAGTCACTGGAAGATAAAGAAGAGTAGTTGATGAATTTATTGATGAAAGGTTTTGCTATAGTCAAAGCTAGGTGAAGATAGATCGCAACATATGGAGAATCTAGTCAAAGAAGAATTGAGATTGCAGAACAAAAAGAAGTTGTCAAGGTGCTCAAGCTTCATAAGAAGTTGCCAGATAGTGGTAAAGAAGAGGATGATAGTTATGATACTTAATGTAAGTACAGATGTCAATAGCTAACAAGATGAGAGGGGGGGTGAATCATATAAACTTAATCTTCCATATAATCAATAGATTCAACCTTGGTAACATATACTTCAGCAATATAAACAAAACTGCTAAACATGCAAACTTATAAGCATATAAACATCATAACACTCATAACACTAGATTTAACATGGAAACCCAAATAGGGAAAAACCACTATGGGATTTCGGACCCACTAAGAAATATACTCTTCTAGAGTATGCTCGGTTAAAAGAAAATCCTATTAAAGATTACAAACACATTGCTAGATGTGACCCAGTTAAGGGATTTCCTTCAGATCTGTTAGGATCTTCACCTTATTAGAAGTGACCTTGTTAAAGGGTTTCAAACACTCAATCAGAATGTCACCTTGCTAGAGGGTTTTACAAATAAGACTGTTAAGTCTACTCGGTTAAGAGATTTTTTGTCACTTTACAAAATAACAGTAATAAAATATATCTGCAACTTCACATCAAAAATGCTAAAGTAGATTCTTATTTTCTCATTGCAATCTAGTCATAGGACTTATCTTGTCCCTCTGCTAAGCTCTATACTCTGTTAATCAAACAGGTCTTCAAGTTTCTGTGCTCGGTAATCACTATGTAGCATCCCTGTGCTTACATTTACCCGCATGCATTGTTTATCAATCAGTTCCTTATTTATAAACAATTGCTAACTGTTGAATCTCCTTGATCACATATCCCATGATCAATCATAGCCATCAGATCTTCAAACTTGACTAGGTTCAATGTATCCTTCGATCTGAAAATGTTTTACCTTGCCTTGGAACTTGCATACATTTCTTGGAACTTGTGCTTAGGTATTGCGGTTCAATCTGAGCTGTAGATTTTTCTGCTAATCTTCCATTGCCATAGATTCTTTAACAAACTTCATGCATGACATACCAATCATTTAATCAATTCTAGCTCATTAGCTTCCTTCATTAAATAACGCTTTTAATCATTTAATGCATTCTATTACAACTCGGTTGCAACTCGGTAAATACTAAACTTCACTCGATAGACATTCCACCTTCATTAATCGATAGTGATAACCTTAGGGTTTACCGACTAGGTTCCTTAGGGTTTACTGACTAGGTTCTTTGCTCGGCAACATAGTATAGTATTAACCTTACAATCAACAACATATGTAGGATATCAAAACAATCTAAACATCATGATCTCATCATTGTCGAACTCGATAATAGTTTCCCATTGAATAACTTATTTCTCCCCTTATTCATCACATTCTTTCTGTGTCTTTTATCAACATCTTTATACTGATCAAATCTTACTTCTTAAGATATGGCAACATCATACTGAATTAGAAAATCAATTTCTTGACATCAATGACAAAATAATAATATTAAGACACTAAACATCCTTAATCAATTATATCCATAATCATCAACAACCTTCTCAATATCCTAATTGAAATGCCAACAATCTCTTATTGTCTGTTATAATGCCAAAAATCTCCCCCTTTGGCATTGATGGCAAAACCAATTGATTTGACCTAATTGACTCGGATTGCTGTGAGATTCTAAAATGCTCTCCCCCTGTCATCAGACTTCTCCCCCATACAATAGTCTTCTCCCCCTTTGACAACAATGCCAAAAAGTAAAGAACTAAAACATGATTTCTTCTGCTGAGAAGTGAAATCCTTGCTGTTATGTGTCAACTCAGTCTCAATCAGAGCATTATGTCTTCAATTCCTGTTCCCTGTATTTGTTTCCTACACACCTTTAGAAAACATCCTAAAGTGTGTAAATAAGCATCAATCCACACATAATATTCTATAGATTCATCAAATTGATGCTTTCACCGAACTCTGTCAGTGAGTAGAAGATAGGGGTAGGACCCCTAACTTGCTTCTGAGATACTCAAAAGTGTCCCTTGGCAGTGGCTTTGTGAAGATATCTACTATTTGTTCCTTTGTGCTAACATACTCCAACACCACTTTCTTCTCTTGAACTTCTTCTCTAAGATAATGATATTTGATAGAGATGTGCTTTGTCTTAGAGTGCATAACAAGATTCTTTGAAATGTTAATGGCACTAGTATTGTCATAGAATATAGTTACTGGCTCGGTAACTTTCTCATTTATACCATCCAACAGTTGTTTGATCCATGCTATATTGGTACAATTCAATGCTGCAACAACATATTCAGCTTCTGCTGTTGACTGTGAAACACATCCTTGTTTCTTGCTAAGCCAACTCACTAGTCTTTCTCCTAAAAATAAAGCTCCTCCACTTGTGCTTTTTCTGTCATCAATGCTGCCTGCCCAATCAACATCAATATAAAATTTTAAATCAAAGTCATTTCCTTTCTGATATACTAAGCCATAATCCTCAGTACCTTTCAAGTATTTGAAAATTCTCTTGATTATTGTCATGTGTGTTTCTTTGGGATCTGCAAAAAATCTTGCAACTATACCTACTGCATGTGCTATGTCTGGCCTACTGTGAACAACATATTGTAGCTTTCCAATCATGGATCAGTAAAGTGTCTCATCAACAGATGTAGATTCATCATTCTTTGATAATTTACAGTTGGTAGTCATAGGAGTACTTACTGGTTTTGAGTCCATTCCAAATTTCTTCAAGATTTCCTTTATGTACTTGGATTGAGTAATGAAAATCTCATCTTTCATTTGCAGTATTTGTAAACCTATAAAATACTTTATCTCACTGATTAATGACATCTCAAATTCTTTGGTCATTTCATTTCCAAAGTTCTTGCATAAAGAGTCATTTCCACAAAATATAATGTCATCAACAAATATGGCTGAGATCAGTATTCCATTTTCATCATTCTTCATGTACATATTGCTATTTTCACTTGTCCTTATAAAACCAATCTTGATTAAATAAGAGTGCAATCTTTCATACCATGCTCTAAGTGCTTGTTTCAGACCATATAATCCTTTGTTCAATTTACATACCCGATCTTTATTCTTGTCTTCAACAAATCCTTCAGGTTGTTCAATATAAACTTCTTCTTCTAATATACCATTCAGAAATGCAGATTTGATATCCATTTGATATACCTTGAAATTTTTGTAAGCAGTGTATGCCGACAATGTTCTTACTCCTTCAAGTCTAGCCATAGGTGCAAAAGTCTCGCCATAATCAATTCCCTCTTCTTGAACATAACCTTTGCAAACTAGTCTTGCTTTATTTTGAATGACCTCACCTTTTTCGTTTAGCTTGTTTCTGAAAGTCCACTTTGTACCGATTACATTTTTGTCCTTCGGTCTTGGGACTAGTGTCCATGTGTCATTCTTCTTGATTTGATCAATCTCTTCTGTCATAGCATTTATCCAATCTTCACTGTTAAATGCCTCTTTCACTATTCTCAGTTCAAATTCAGATATCAGACATGTGTTTTGTCTCAGTTTGTTCCTTGTCATCACTGGATCATCTTTATCTCCTATAATTTGACTTGATGCATGATTCCTTCTGACATACTTGGCTAATACAGGCTTGATAGGCTCTGTATGATCTTCTTCATCACTTGGTAATTGAATATCTTCTTTATTTTCTTCAGTAACTCTCTTGGTAGGACTTGTTGATTGAACATAGACAAATTCTTCATAATCTTCTGGTTCCATAGAATTTCCTTCATCATTTCTTTTTGTAAATTCATCAATTTTCACATTTGCACTTTCTACTATTTTGTTAGATGATTTGATCAGACATTTAAATGTTTTACTTCTAGAAGAATAACCAAGAAATGTTCCTTCTTCACTTTTCTGATCAAACTTTCCATTTCTATCATCTTTGTGTACATAGCATCTACTTCCAAAGATTTTGAAGTAACTTACATTAGGTTTTTTGTCATACCAAATTTCATATGGTGTCTTGAAAGATCATTTCTTCAGTTGTACTCAGTTCAAGGTGTAAACTATTGTTCTTATTGCTTCTCTCCAAAATGTTTGTGGCACTTTCTTTTCAATCATCAAGGTTCTAGCACAATCCTCAATAGATCTATTTCTTCTCTTAGCTATCCCATTTTGTTGTGGAGTTCTCGGTGCAGAGACTTGTCTTTTTGTACCATGATCATTGCAAAATAAGTTGAACTCATCAGAGGTAAACTCTCCTCCTCTATCTGATCTAAGATATTTCAGTTGTCTTCCTATTTCACTTTCAACTCTTGCCTTGTACCATTTAAACATTTGAAAAGCTTCTGATTTTTTTTTTAAAACATAACTGACATCATCCTTGAATAATCATCCACAAATAATATGAAATATTTATCACCATAATAACTTTGAACTTTCATAGGACCACAAAGATCAGTGTGCACAAGATCTAAAATTCCCTTAGAACTGTAGGACTTACTTGTAAAGCTTGATCTTGTCATCTTACCTATCTGACATCCTCGACACATAGCATTCTCAGGTTTTTCCAAACTCGATAGACCTCTTACTCGGTGCTTCTTGCTTATTTTGTTCAGATTATCAAAATTTACATGACAAAACCTTTTATGCCATAACCAGGTATCATCTATCTTTGCATTAAGACACTTGTTCCGAGTTGAGTCAAGATGAAATGTATTACCTTTTGTTTATGTCCCGGTAGCAGCTAACTTTCCATGCTTGTCATGAAATTTGACAATTCCTTTCTGAAATTATATTCGGTAACCTATGTTGTTTAGCTGTGCTACACTCAACAAATTATATTTCGAACCTTCAACCCAATAAACATCATTACATTTAGCATTGTCAAGAAGTGTTATGGATCCTATACCTTTTACCAGACATGATGCATCATTACCAAATCTTACATAACCTCTTTCATAATCTTCTAATTTAACAAACTTGAGTTTATCACTTGTCATGTGATGTGAGCATCCACTATCTATGATCCAAGAATCATTAGTATTTATGTGAGATATTAGGGATTTTTCTTCATACCTTTCTTCATCCGATCCATCTTTGATAGCCACATAAACTACTTCCTCTGTATCAGTTTCATCTGATTTATCATCATTTGATTCCTCATCGGCTATTAGGCATGACTTTCTATCTCTTCTTCTAAAGTCTCGGTATCCTTTGTAATGATTACTTTTCTGTCTATCATCTCGGTAATCTCTCTTTTCAATAGAATCTTTGTCAGGATAGTTAGAAGCCATATGTCCTATCTTATCACAATTGAAACATTTTAAAGGTAGTTTTCCTTTATACTTACCTTTGCCTCTCGGTAACCTTCTGGCTAATAGTGCTTCAAACTCTTTTTGCTTTTTGATTTCTTCATACAGTTTGTGTACTTCTTCCATGTTCTTACAAAATCTTTCACTTGCTCCACTGTGATTCCCTTCAGAATACTTACGCATTCTATCATTATGATCATTAGATTCACCAAGATGAAAAGATTTGAATGCAGATTCAACTTTATTTACCAAAGACCCACTGTTATCAAAATTACTTAATTCAAATGCATGTAGCTTACCAGTAGTAGCATCCAAAGAAACTGGCATATTGGGTACAAACCTTAATTCATTGATTGCAAAGACTCAGATTGCATAAGCAAGTAGAAGGGTTCTCAATAACTTACTTATCACATCCTTTTCTTCAATGGTTCCTCTTGCTCCTTTGATTTGATTAACAATCTCCTTTAGTCTTGTACTGTACTGAGTTATGTTCTCACCTTCATTCATCCTCATAGATTCAAGTTGTCCTCTTAGACTATTCACTTTTGCTCTTTGAACATGTTCATCACCGCCATACACAAATATGAGCTTTTCCCACATTGCCTTGGCATCATTGCAGCCTTCTAGATCATTAAACTCTGAGTCGATCAATGCAGATGTTATTTCAATCATTGCTTGAATATGTTCTTGCTTTGCCTTTATCTCTTCCATTATCAATGGATAGGTGCTACGTGTAATGAAATCATTCTCCAGATAATATACAACATATTTTCCAACTCCTGATATGTGCAACTTCATCCTTTTCTGCCATGTAGAGAAACTAGACTTGTTCAGCTTTGGTGCATCCCTCTTATACATCTTTGGATCTTTGCCTCAAGTACATTTAAACTTTTCCTTCCGGAGTCCAAAGCTCTAATACCAATTGATAATTCTGATACTTAATGTAAGTACAGATGCCAATAGCTAACAAGATGAGAGGGGGGGTGAATCATATAAACTTAATCTTCCATATAATCAATAGATTCAACCTCGGTAACATATACTTTAGCAATATAACCAAAACTGCTAAACATGCAAACTTATAAGCATATAAACATCATAACACTCATAACAACAGATTTAACATGGAAACCCAAATAGGGAAAAACCACTGTGGGATTTTAGACCCACTAAGAAATATACTCTTCCAGAGTATGCTCGGTTAAAAACAAATTCTGTTAAAGATTACAAACGCATTGCTAGATGTGACCCGGTTAAGGGATTTCCCTCAGATCTATTAGAATCTTCACCTTGTTAGAAGTGACCTTGTTAAAGGGTTTCAAACACTCAATCAGAATGTCACCTTGCTAGAGGGTTTTACAAATAAGACTGTTAAGTCCACTCGGTTAAGAGATTTTTTGTCACTTTACAAAATAACAGTAATAAAATATATCTGCAACTTCACATCAAAAATGCTAAAGCAAATTCTTATTTGCTCAATACAATCTAGTCATAGGACTTATCTTGTCCCTCTAATGGGCTCTATACCCTGTTAATCAAACAGATCTTCAAGCTTCTGTGCTTGATAATCACTATGTAGCATCCCTGTGCTTACATTTGGTTGCATGCATTGTTTATCAATCAGTTCCTTATTTATAAACAATTGCTAACCATTGAATCTCCTTGATCACATATCCCATGATCAATCATAGCCATCAGATCTTCAAACTTGACTAGGTTCAAGGTATCCTTTGATTTGAAAACATTTTACCTCAGCTTGGAACTTGTATACATTTCTTGGAACTCGTGCTCAGGTATTGCGGTTCAATCTAAGTTGTAGATCTTTCTGTCGATCTTCCATTGCCATAGATTCTTTAACAAACTTCATGCATGCCATACCAATCATTTAATCAATTCTAGCTCATCAGCTTCCTTCATTAAATAACGCTTTTAATCATTTAATGCATTCTGTTACAGCTCGGTTGCAACTCGGTAAATACTAAACTTCACTCGGTAGACATTCCACCTTGATTAACCGATAGCGATAACCTTAGGGTTTACCGACTAGGTTCTTTGCTCGGTAACATAGTATAGTATTAACCTTACAATCAACAACATATGTAGGATATCAAAACAATCTAAACATCATGATCTCATCATTGTTTAACTTGGTAATACTTTCCCATTGAATAACTTATTTCTCCCCTTATTCATCACATTCTTTCTGTGTCTTTTACCGACATCTTTATACTGATCAAATCTTACTTCTTAAGATATGGCAACATCATACTGAATTAGAAAATCAATTTCTTGACATCAATGACAAAATAATAATATTAAGACAGTAAACATCCTTAATCAGTTATATCTATAATCATCAACAACCTTCTCAATATCCTAATTGAAATGCCAACAATCTCTTATTGTTTGTTATAATGCCAACAAAGGAAGTCAAGGCCAAGTAAAAAAAAGTTTCCATGAAGCTGTCAAAATAAATAAAAGATTTGTAAAAGTTTGAGTAAATTCAGAAAAGCCAGTTGTAGTCAAAGTGTTTGGATCGGAGGTGAGAGAAAAAGGAGAAAAGAGGTATAGAATTGTATTTTTATACATATAATTAAGAAGTGATATTTTGAATGCTTTAGCATTCAGTTTCTGAATTTGTATATGAGGCTAGTAGAGCCCAAAAAAGTTAGGATGCCTGAGCACTAGCATTGTGTTTCAATGGGAGGATGTCTATTGTATCTTATTTGTTGTAGGGGGAGTGCATGATTGGTTGTATTTGATACCTCAGTGTTTTTTGGCTTAACATATTGATGAACGATGTAGATGAAAAGGATTTCTATAGAACTAGCGAGTACAACGATTGGTTACCCATTTGTCTCAGTAGATGGAGCATTGATAAGTAGGAGATATTTTCCACAACAAGTCAAATTGTGATATTGCTATAGGGTTGCAAGCCAAGTGGGCTTAACCTTGGAGAAAACTCCATAGTTAAGCATGCTTGACTTGGAGTAGTGCTGAGATGGGTGACCACCCGGGAAGTCCCAATGCTTCACCCTTGTGAGCATCACCTAGATACAATGAGTGCTAAGTGTTCCATTCATTCTCCCGAAAGATGGGTTCTTGTAAACCACTACTCATGAATCATGAGTCAGTGAGTTTGACTCAAAAACTACACAGTTGAACCCTGATAGCAATATCACAAGATGGATCATTTTTATATGGACTCAACAATCAGTACAGGTATCAAAGAAGCATAAAAGTGATTGAATGAAGCCCATAGTAATGAATCAAAAAGTGTGTGCATTATAAGTTTGTTTCCCCATTATGTAATAGGTTCATGGTAATCCAAAAACCATTTGTGAGGTTTATGATCATCCGAAACCATTTGTATGAAAGCTTTGTGGTAAGCCAAATCCACTAAAGTACAAAGGTTCGTGGTCAGTAGAAACCACTTGGATGTAAGATTTGTGGTCAACCAAAACCACTTGAGTGCAAAGTTTATTGTCAACTAGAAACCATTTGTGAGAAGAGTTTGTGGTCAACTAAAAACTACTTGAAAAGTCTATTGATAAGGGGTAATCGAAAAAATGAAGCAGCACACTAAAGCCTAGTAACATAAAAGCCAATATTAAGATATGATAAAAGCTGAACCATATGTGGTTGAAATTAAAAGGGGGGTGTTGGTTGATATAATTTCTACCACCAAAGGGAACCAAATTATCAACCTATGCATTAAGATATAAGCTTCCACGACGGACTCCAGCCACCTGAAGCCGCCCATATGGGTCTTGACTGATATCTCTCAATTACCTATATTAATTACCACATCCAACTATAAGACCAGCATTGATGTATTATCTATAAATTAATAGATTGAACCTGAGTTTATTAGAGCTCCTTTGTGAGTATCTCCTCCGATCTATGTTTTAACACAGTTGGCGATTGAATAGGTGGCATTTGCGGAGCAGTTCACGTGCTTGGTCTTTACTATAACATTTTGCATACGCCTTAGGTTTGTTTCCATTCTTCTTAGTACAGCAATGCAAATCATTGCTTCAATAACATAACTTGTGAGGGAAGTGATGCTCCCAAAACGAAATCAGAGCGAGGCTATCTGGCAATTTTCTTCTGTAAGTTGTTTCTTTCCTTTGGCACATACTTCCTGTGGACACCACGTGGACCTCCCTAACTCCATGGATTTTCAAGTTTTCTATGTCTGTATATATATCTTAATCTACCCACTCTTCCGCACATTGCTGTTTTCTTGTTTCAAACGTGAAGGGTGTTCAAGGAAACTTGCAGATTATGCTGTAAATTAAAGAAAGATTTATGTATAGTCATTCTTTACACGATATCCAGGATTGATACTGATGTACTCTCCCTTGCTAACAAGGGAAGTAACATACGAGAGCCATCCACTATAAGTAGTCTAATACATTAGCACTGGATCACAAATTTACATGAGAAAAAAGCTTTTCCAATGGCTTCAACAATCTTATTTCTTCCCCTAATCTTCCTTGCAACAGTTTCTTGTTCATTGTGTCATGGAGATGAAAAGAATATTGTATTTTACATGCACGACAAAGTGAGTAAACCCAAGGCAACAGCCATAGTAGTTGCAGGAACAAATGGAACGTCCTCAAATCTCTTAAGCTTTGGAACAGTGCTGGTTATAGACGATCTTCTGACTGAAAAGCCTGATCGATCTTCCAAAGTTGTGGGAAGAGCGAAAGGATTGTATGCCAATTCAGATGTGAAGGGCGCTTTCATTTATTTTGGGTTCTCTGTTGTGTTTAAGAACAAGAAGTATAATGGGAGCACACTTGAATTCCAGGGCACAGATCCCTTCAGGAAGACCTCTGGAAGGGAGGTTTCTGTGGTGGGAGGAACAGGAAAATTGAGATATGCTCGTGGGTATTCCATCATTACTCTTCAATCGGCCGATGGTTTGGATGGTAACATCAAATTCAACATACCTTCCGATTAGGTTAACTTACATCCTTAATGTCCATCTATTTTGGATGGTAACATCAAATTCAACACTACCTTCCGATTAGGTTAACTTACATCCTTAATATCCATCTATTTTCAGACGAATACATAAAGCCAAATCTTCTATATCATGTTTGGCTGCTTGGTTAATACTCGAAGAATGGGTATCTCTGCCTGCTTTGTTGCTTATAAGAGTGGTTTATAATATTTTAAAATAGAGAAAGTTTAGGATCCAATAAGATATTATGAATTTGCTTTTTTAAATATGGGGTCTAGATTTGCTAGTACAGCAGTTCAGCAAGGGCATGGCAGTTCAGCAAGGGCATGAAGTCTGTGAGCACATCAGTTCAACAATGTTCTTCATAGAGTAGTTTTTGCCATCCAATATGGAGCATGAGCCTATAGGCTGAAACCTCTTTGTCTAAGAGCCCAAGATTGAAGTGTATCCATTGGGCCAAATTCACCTCGACATAATCCCTGGTTTTTTTATTATTTATTTATAGTAATTTAATGAAACAAATTTTATTTAGAATAATTTATTTTATTTTTTGAAGAGTGATAGGTATTTTACATTTAATAGAAATAAAATATAAGCACAATTATAAGTATTTATATATTGTGTTATATTAAGATATAAAAATATTTTAATATAATAATTATTGAAGCATGATATATAGAATAATTATTGCAAGGGAGAATAAAGATTGTTGATCCAAAGATATAAGGGGAATAACGTATTAAAATATATTTGATGAGTTACACATTGAATAATTATTCAAAGAGAAATACAATAATGTAATAGCATAATGATCCTAATGTTGTGTTATACAATTTTAGAATCTTATAAATAGTAAACTTTACAATAGAAATAGAAAATGTCAATATATTGTGGAATGATCTTAATGTTGTGTTATACAACTTTATAACCTTATAAATAGTAAAATTTACAAGAAAAATATAAAATGTCAATATACTGTGGTAAGAATGGGTAGAAAAGTGATAACGCTATATAAAATGAAATTAGTTTATACAAGAAAATATGTAAGAGAAGGAAAACCCATTATGGGTCTATTCTAAATACATTTGATTGCAAGGTGTATAAGAAAGAAGACAAAAATAATACAAGATACATATAACATAGTTGTCTATATAGTAAGCATTGGTAATCTGAATAGGCCCAGCTTTATGTATAATTCTACAATTTATCATTCCCCCAAAACTACAACTTTGAGGATTAGAAGAAAAATATATTAATAAGTTGAACAAATTAAAATTAGTCCCCCCTTAGCATCCCCTTAATGATAATTCGTCATGACTCAAACAAATTTGGAAACTTGGTAAATTTATTACGAGTGGTCATAAACATGAAATTTACTGCAAGATGTATCTTCTTTCTTTATTCTTTATTATAAAGTTTTGTAAATATATTGAAGTCTCTATACCTAAGAGCATATAGTACCTTGAATTTTATTGATATTTCATTCTCTATAATATATTCACGTCACTCTATGTATCTTAGCCACCTGAAGGGTAATTGTATCCCAATTATGATGAATATTACCTTTTTAGAAGTTATGAATCACTTGTGTCTAGCTTGCCTCATTTATGGGTCTAATCTTGATCCAATTAGAGTCTCACATGTAGTCTTACTTTCTTGTATTGCATAAGCTCATAATCCTCTATTTGCACAAAACCAAGCTCTTTTGTTCTCTTTAGAAGCATCTCCTATGCATGTATCTTCACTCCAAAAACTTTGCATAGTAATAATATCACGTATAAAAAACTATCTTCTACCATTTGTGCATATTCCCCTTGTTCCACCATGTAACGTTTCTTGTGTGCATGCTATGACCCTACACATGGATACACATTCCATCCAACCTTAAGACCATTTAAGTGTAACATGCAGGGCATTGATATCCATTTGAAATGCAATAGTAAAAGCTTGACACATGGGGACAACCACATATTATTTTTATATTAAATAAATATGATCACATAGGTTTGGCATCTATTGAATCACCATATCTATATGATATTGCATGCCACACACATGTATCACCTATTAGAATAATGTAAAGGCCCAAAAAAAACCCATCATTACTAATGAATGTATTATATTAGTTATAAGTATAGAAGAACAAATCAACAACTCTATTGTATACATTCTATTATATATATCTTCTTATCTATAATATATTCCCTTTCAAATACTTTTATGTATTTCAAATGTCTATTACATCTCACTTAGGGTTATATTTTCATATTATATAAATTTGTTGATAACTAGTAAGTTTGTATGCCTAACCACTAGAATGGAAATGGGATCATTAAAATATAAAGTATAATTAACATGCTTCCTAAATCCTTTCTTTTGAACATATCCTTATAATTTTCAAAAAGGTTCCTCAATCTTGTATCCCAATATTTCATAGTTAATATTTTGCTTTATTTATTTATTAGATTACCTTTAAATGGAAAGGAGAGGATCCAAATTCGATCTAGCACCTTTTTCCATGTGTCCAACAATTTTTAATGTGGGTGAGAATCTGTAATAAAATCTAATGTCATTGTGAACTTATAACATGTAGGTTACTTATAAAAAATATATGACATGTATGTAAGAGCATGACTATAGAGATAACTTAATAGACTTAAATTTTGAGCAAGTTTTCAATATATGTTATGATGTCACAAGGAACCTTCAAATATGGATAATGTAGTTCCCTATTCGGAAAATTGGCTATGATAGATTACAAGATTAAATCCAACCTCCTAAACTACCTTATAAATCATGCCTAGTTTATATATATTTCTTAAATTATAATTTTTATAAGAAATATGATAAAAAATAATGCAAGATACATAGAGGTTTGACTGGATTTATAATTCTACAGTTTAGCTTTCCCCAAATACCATGTCTTTGATAGGCATTCAAATAAAATCATATTAATTCTTGTTGAGCATAATGAAACTAGATATACCTTTACATCCCCTTAATGATGATTTGTGATGACTCAAGAAACTCTTACAACTTGGGGAATTAATTATGATTCCTAATAAACATGAAATTTAGTGTGAGATGTAGCTTATTTATTTCTTCTTTATTCTATATTTTTAAACACATATTAAAGACTATACTCATGAGTTAATAATAACTTGAATTTTTTTGATGTTTCATTCTCTATATTATATTCACATCTCACTATGTATCTCAATCAACTTAAAAATACTTGTATCTCATTTATGATGAATATCATCTTTGTTTCAAGTTTGAACCTCATGTGCCTAGTTTGCCTCATGTATCTATGTTCACTCTTGATCCAATTCCAACCTCACATATAGCCTTAGTCTCTTATATTTGCACAAACTTATTCCCTTCTAGTTGCATAGTCCTAATCTCTTCCATTCTCTTTAGTAGAATCATCTATTCACTTATCTTCACTCAAAACACTTGACTTGATACTAATATCTATGTAAGAAGTTCTATCATCTCCCATTTGTGCATAATATTAATGTTATATCATATAATATGTAATGCCCCGCCAGGAAACCCCGAAGGGATAAGCCAAAATTACAAGAATAGAGTGCAATTTTTTTTTTTTAAAGGTACAACACATAAGATGCAACAAGATAACAAGATTTAGATTACATAGCGGAAGACATTAACAACAATCTCCTAAAGAGTTTCCCAACGAGATTACTTAAATTCCACAATTCATTTAACTCACACAATCAATCCATTACGCTGAATATCTTAATAACGAGATAATTTCATAAACAGGATAAACTTCCTTCAAAGGACGGAAATATAAATCACAAGCAAGATTCATCATTTAAAATCCATTCATAAACTCATTCAAGCTTTTCGATTAAAATTGCAAACCAACATCTAACATTCTAATACACTAGGAATTTCACCATAAACATAAGAGATCTTTCCAAGCATATTTAAATTCCTAACAACAACTGAGAATAATTCATTACTCTAAGTTACATTCATTCATAATCCAATTCATTGCATTAAAAGGACGATTTCACACATGCATTACGATAAATCGCATCCCAACCAATTATGCATTCGATCCACATGGCATTCAAGATAGAACTGAATATAAGCATTAATAGTTAATTCCAATTATCCACTTAACCATTTTACATAAATTAATCATACATGATAAAGCTGAATAAAAGAAACACAAGAGAATACATCACATAACACCATAATGATCTCGGAGTTCACCCCTAAAGGGCTACATCTCCGGGTCTGCTCAACTGCAAGACCCCCTCGGATAAATAATAAGGTTAAGAGTACAAGAGGTTACACCATACAATCCAGCCATCAAGGCGATACATAAACAATATACACGACCACAACGGTCAATAATACATAAACGATCCTTAGAAAGAACAGGATCCAGCTGAACATAATCCAAGCTAATACAAGAGGTCCATGAGAGCATCCATAAAACTGAACCATCACCACCCAAGGTCTAACATGAAACCGACACTCACAAGGGCAGAGACAGAAAGGACGACTCACAAAGGTACTCAAAACAGGACAAACGACAACACACTAGCGAACGTAGGGACAAGTGTCATCACACAACCTGGTATGGATACCACGGCAAGTCTTCATAGGTCCCGGCCCATACACTGGTAACCCTGGCAACCTAATCCGAACTTCCGGCCCATCCAAGCCTCATGTGGACCCACACATCCTCTCGTGATGACAAGGAAGGTAGTTTGCCATTTCAGGCCTTCTCACAGCATGCCGAATCTATGATAGCATTCGTCCCATGTGTGAGGCACATTATCTTATTTAGAGATTATTTTCTAATCTACTTAGGTTATCACTTATTAGACTCACTTTCGACGGGTTACCCAGCAGCCACTTTGGGCGCGGCCCCCAGTCGAAAGCCACTTTCCCATACGACACTAGACTAACTCAGACGAACTCAAACCACGGAATACACATGGTAAGATGAACGGAGTTCAAGAAGATACAAACATCAGGTCAAACACGACCCAACGGTAATCACTTACTGACGGTACTCTAACTAGAGACCTGACAACTAAGGTTAACCACGAATCATCATTCGACTCACTCAAGAGGATATGACCAATAATGACAACATCACAATACAACAGTCAACTCGGAAATCGAGGACTAAAACAGGAACACCAAACCATCCGTACGACAGGGTCCTACTTACAAAGCAAAACATGCCATTTCATAATTAAAGTGAATACAGTAATTAAACTCGCAATGCAATAATCAGAAAAGACATTATTCCCTCAAGTTGATTTAAACATTAAAAACGATCAAGTTTTCTACATGATCTAAAACATATTACAGTTATCTACCTTGTCAAGGGATAAGTCGTTCCTGGTTTTCTAACTCCTAAGGTTCAAAGCATCAAACAGGCCGTTTAAGCCATAAAGAGTTTTAACCAAATCATATTATTAAAATTCAGACAACCGTTTAAACGATTAAAATAAGATATTTAATCTCCATCCCAAACGTCATAAACATACTGGACTAAAAATCAATCTCTACAGATTCATAATTTCACTTCCAAATGCATTATACGAATTACGGAAATAAAAATGTAGAAAGAGAAACTAAAGAAGCTAATCATTTCCAAAAGCACATCGTTTAATTTCAATACCCAACGATAAGTATTTCACTACTATACAGTTACTCAAATGATCTGTTCCACGATAAAATTTAACATCATCAACAATTTTCAATTGCGATAATCAACAGTTTTAAAACTTAATCAGGAAAGGATCATAGGTCGAGAAATGGGATTGAGTAATTAATTCACTTATAAACCCATTATAAGATAAATCCATATCTAATTATCATTTACCACTATATGCCACCCTAATCCAGTTTAAAACTAATTAAACTCAACATTAAAATTACTCTCCTTTAAATGATATAAATATCATAAATCACTGATTGGAAACTTAATCATTAAACTAATATTCATTAACAGGATATTAACCCACATGTTTGTTGTTTTTTTGAATACCAACAAAATACATTAATAAACCAAACGATTTCATAACCTACGTTTATACAAATCGCATTTAACATAACTAAGTTCTTGTTTTTTTTGTTTTTTTTTTTAAAGAAAAAAGCGTTCAAAACGAAGAAGACACGGCGACCGTGCCCTAACCCTAGCCAAGGGAGAGGGGCGGCGGTGCTCGCGAGCCGCACCACGGTGGTGCCCGCAGGTGCTGCGGCGCCCTGCGGCCACCGCGGCCCCTGCGGCCACCGCCGTGGGCCGCAGCCGTAGCAAACAACACCGGCGAGCGGCGGTAAACCAGAACACGCGGCGGGGACGAGGGAAAAAAAGAAAGGGCTGCGTGCGGGGGTAGGGGGAGGAGGTGCGGGGGAGCTTCGCTCCCCGCCTCCAAACCCCAAACCCACGGTTAAAGCAATTAAGACGCCCAGTTCGCCCAAACAATAACACGCACAGCCATAAAACAATAACATTTTAAAATTAAAATTGAACACACAGTCCGAAATTACCCCAAACGCCCAACACGAAGTTTGATAGAAATTTCGATTTAAAATCAATTCGAATATTAAAGGGACTGGTTTGGTAACAATTTCTTGGGGATTTTCCTCCTTCCCAATAACAAAAGGGATTCAAACCCCCAAATAGCAAAGATGAGAACACATCACAAATTAAAATCTCCAACCAAATTCAAATGGACATCCAAATTGATTTTCAATAACCAGTCCAGAATCCTACCTCGATTCGCAATCCTGGTATGGCTGAAGGGAGAGCCCACCTGCCAGATTCCCCAAAATCTCCTCCAAAATTGTCCATCCTTCCAATTTCATCTCCAATTTTCTTTTCCAACCCAAAACTTCTCCAAATTTGTCTCTCCCCAATATTTCCCCCAAATTGGGTTATATGGAAGAGTTGACCCAAAAAAAATTCCATTTTTGGAATTAAAACTTTTATTTACCAATAATCCTCTAAATTTAATCCTTTTCAACAATATAGCTTGCTATTTCAATAAAAAATTCGATTTCCTCATTTAAACAAATTTAGCCATTCTAATTTAATAATCCGACAGAATACAGTCAATCCATTGCGATAATAAAAACCAACTTTCTTTTCGACAACATATATAATAATGCATTTAATATTCAAAAACAGTCATTTGATCGAATTCACTCCCAACTTAAAATAAGCAATTCATTAACAACGAAATCGCATAACGAATTCTCAATCAATTTAATCCATTAATCTTCAATGCACAAACGCATATATTTAATCAAGAAATTACTAAGGACTAATTCATCAATTTACCAAACACACCAGGCACGCAAACCGAGGAAGTCAACCAAACAGACGACTCGCAAACCCAAACAAGAAGGGATTACCGACGACGACTGGCGATGCTCACTAGAGCACGACTAAGGTCGACTAAGGTCTTACGACCACCTAATCCGACTCTAGGGATTAAAAAGGGTACACTCAAACCTGCAAAACCAGGTGACGACGAACCTCGCACTCATGCGACTTCGTACCTGAAATCTCCTGCAACCAACGATCATACATGCATATATATATATAATAACTTAATGAATGCGTTAGCTCGATGAATACCATGAAATAAAAACACTAAACAACTAGCATAAAACTAGTGAGAAAACCACAACAATAGCTATGCGTAAAATCAACATCTGATTATAATCACAATATCACGATAAACTAATCAAGATTAAACCAAGGTTAGAGATCGGTTACGGTAGGGGTACTACATTCTCCCCCCCTAGGTTCCGACTTACTCCTGGAAGTCGTAAGGCTAGATGGAGAACATGTCGTACGCATTAGCCCTGAAACTCATTCAACAAAGATCAAATTGCACATAGAAATCTTTCCATAGATAAATGAAAGATAATTGCAAAATCCTTTACAAACGCCATTATCCATTGGCAAGATACATCTAAAACCATACATTCCTTAATATATTCTAGGAATTATCCACAATCATAGAAGAGAAACAAGAATTTACTTCCATTCATTACACCAAATTAAAACATCACAATGAGGTAAACGTCAATTACCATAATTATTGATCTAAAATGACAGAAAAACATGCCATAAGATCAATTTCCTTTACCAATCCATCTTTATCATAAAATTTTATCAAATGGAACTAACTCAAAATATCAATTTCTACAACCAAATTAACTCTCATGAAATAAGAGCAACATAAATAACTCAATGGTTACACTTGCCAGGCATAAGAAAACCTTTCCAATGACTATGTCCCATAACATAGTGACAAGCTAACACAATTTACTCCATGATACAAATAATAACCATCCACATGATTGGAATGCATAACAGAAAAGGCCACATGTGAGCATGTCTAATGCTCGGTCAATGATAACATGCACGATCAGCATCTCTATGCCTGATCTCATAACAACAATATGATCATAAATATCCAATATCTCGCTCAAAGGCTCGATGGTGCTAGGCACACCATAGCGGTGCTACCTTCCATACAAGACCTTTGTGAATATCCCTTGTTGTACAAGGTGGTTAGCCTCCAAGAGATAGTCACCACACATAGGTAGGTAGTGGATACTAGCTGCATCACAGCCTCACATACCCCCTATCCTCACGGTTCCCTACAACAACTTCCTCGCACACACTCTACCAATTCCGTATCATACGTCCTTGGAGAGGAATTTCACATTTCGACACAAGATCAGCATCCGAAAACAATAAGGATAAACCAGTTCAGCCACCAAAGCACAGATGAATAAAGATAATAAATCATCAATTCCAACAGTAAGGCAAGAAAATAATCCGGAATTTCAACACCAAATCAAAGTGCAAAAGATCACAAGATCGTGGCTAAACTTTCAAAATCAAGGTAAAATAAATTGCTGATCCCCAAAGAATATAAAGAATATCACAACTGCACATAACAGCACTGTGTGACTAGCATCTAGCCACCAACGAGGAAGGAAGGAACAACTGACTAGCTATTGCAGTAGCTCATCATGTGGTGCGACATAGTCACACTATCCACATGGCATGGCGGTGTGCACCTCGACATCACCCCGCATCACGTCGTCACGTGGCATGGCAATACCCCAAGTGGAGAAAACACACACTGGGCGTATCCCGCATGGTAGTGCACCTCGTGGAAAAAGCACGCGCAAGTCACATCCCGCATAGCGACGTATCTAGAAGGATACTCGCCGTAAGTCAGAGGTATACATGACTCTGGTCTTCCCACAAGTCTACCAACACAGGCCAGTTGGCAACTTATGTAAGAACAATAACACGCCTCTCAAGAAGACAAGGCAACAGATACTCCAATAGAATCCAACAATATGCACAAAAACTACCATCTATATGCTCAGATAAGGAAGAGAATAAGCTGACACACATAAACCTATAAATAGGTTCATCAAAGGGAAAGTATTGAGTACACCTTGATACAGTTTAGTAGTACAACTATATCATTCCTCGAAGTAGAGAAGCTAAAGTCGCTTCGCGTCGACATTACTCGCACGCCAATCCATACTATTCAAAGAACGGTCGCTTCGAATACTACCCCTTAACATACCGAGTTACCCACAACCCGAGGTTTGGTACTTAGTAGGGAACAAATAAGCAACATTACATAAACAGTATGGTTTCCCATACTCATAAACAACATATTCTCCATGGTTGATTACTTCACCAACCCATGGGCACACAAGATAAGCACTGGTTTCTCACAATGCACATGAAACACCAATACTGGTTTAGCCACATTTACGAGTACTTTTCAGTACGCTAACATCTATACAAGGAAGATTCCAATTACGCTTTCTATATAAATAACTGAATCACGTTTACTCTAGATTCCAGTATTGAATTCATTAACAATTCACAATTATATAAGGAAATAACATCATTCCTATATCCTTCTCGAATCTCACTAAGCATCCATAATTAAATTACTAGCTAAGCAGATTCATTTCTAAAGCTTAAGACTTTCATCTATCACTATGAAGCCAAAAGCAAACACATAACTTCACATGTTTTATAAACATTATATTTAAATCAATGCATTCTTAAATACCATTTTAAAAAAAAAATCTTATGATTAGGCAAAGAGAAGGGAAAGAGAGTTTGATAACCAAACCATTTCCTACAAAACACGCAAGATCAAACAAGATCACGCTGCAATATTAAATTTCCCACTATAAGCCTATCATTTCAATTACACGGTTTTCATTTCGCTACCGTTTTGAAGGATGGCAATCAGTCTAACAAAAACATTTCCAATAGTTATGGTTGCAACAGGAGGTTCTAGTTTACAAACAAAGCAGAGATCAAGAGAGGCAAAATTTCCGATAATGCAAGACCTCATAAGAACACTCACTTAATAATAATGCAATATAGACACAAGTCATAATTGCAACCGATTAGAAAAGATCACATTACGATCAAAGATAAGCAAGGAGCTATTAACCAAATAAAACATATTAATGCATGCACATCAAACAAGCTTTTCATTCGCACTCTCTAAACACATTAAGGTAATTCCACATACCCAAAAGCGAGTTCAATGGAGCATTTGCTAAAATAATCTTCAATCAATCTGGTTTAATAAAACACATAAGACAATCTTTCGGAAAACACATAAACCAATCTTTCAGGGAACACCTTAATACTTTCTCGAAGCTACAATAACATGCTCCTTTTAACACCTCTTCTACCAATCAAGCAGTTTCACATAATTCATCTATTCGCATATCAATGCACCTTACTAAGGTAGAATTTAATCGTGCTACTCCTACAACATACATATGGAGAATTCTTTAAACATACACATACAGTTTTCTCCCATCACCCAATATAAATTTTTAAACCCATAGCCCTCCTTAATGATCTAAAAGCATAGACGACATAAGGCTCACACAAGGGTACGAGAAATCACAACCTTTTCTCTTTCGCAATCAAGAAAACTCGAATCAGAGATAGTTACACATATCCTAATCATTTAATTTCCAGAAAGAAAGAGAGAGAGGAATGGTGAAGATCATTTAATTTTCTACAAAATAAGCATTCAATAATTGCCATACAAGTCCTTCAAGTGGACAACATTAAGCTAATTCATGATCTTTAAACAAACACAATTCGCACTTTCCGATTCAAGACAAGCACGGACCAATCCAAACGGATTAGTCTAAAGAGTACAACACTCAAGAAGGGAAGGTACATACGACTCTCTATCAAAATAATAGTAATCGTAGACCAAAACATCAATAAACAAACAATGCACATATAAGCACTCAACCACCAACATCAAGAAGGCGAAAACCAGGTGTGAACACACACGTTACACACCAGCTATGGTCTGCTCAATCACTCTCATGCAAAAGGAGGACAAGCATACACATAAGGTCGATACACCTCAAAACCAATAGAGGGCACACGCGACACCAGAGATCCCAATGTTTGCAACATGGGCTCTGATACCAAATGTAATGCCCTGCCAGGAAACCCCGAAGGGATAAGCCAAAATTACAAGAATAGAGTGCAATTTTTTTTTTTTAAAGGTACAACACATAAGATGCAACAAGATAACAAGATTTAGATTACATAGCGGAAGACATTAACAACAATCTCCTAAAGAGTTTCCCAACGAGATTACTTAAATTCCACAATTCATTTAACTCACACAATCAATCCATTACGCTGAATATCTTAATAACGAGATAATTTCATAAACAGGATAAACTTCCTTCAAAGGACGGAAATATAAATCACAAGCAAGATTCATCATTTAAAATCCATTCATAAACTCATTCAAGCTTTTCGATTAAAATTGCAAACCAACATCTAACATTCTAATACACTAGGAATTTCACCATAAACATAAGAGATCTTTCCAAGCATATTTAAATTCCTAACAACAACTGAGAATAATTCATTACTCTAAGTTACATTCATTCATAATCCAATTCATTGCATTAAAAGGACGATTTCACACATGCATTACGATAAATCGCATCCCAACCAATTATGCATTCGATCCACATGGCATTCAAGATAGAACTGAATATAAGCATTAATAGTTAATTCCAATTATCCACTTAACCATTTTACATAAATTAATCATACATGATAAAGCTGAATAAAAGAAACACAAGAGAATACATCACATAACACCATAATGATCTCGGAGTTCACCCCTAAAGGGCTACATCTCCGGGTCTGCTCAATTGCAAGACCCCCTCGGATAAATAATAAGGTTAAGAGTACAAGAGGTTACACCATACAATCCAGCCATCAAGGCGATACATAAACAATATACACGACCACAACGGTCAATAATACATAAACGATCCTTAGAAAGAACAGGATCCAGCTGAACATAATCCAAGCTAATACAAGAGGTCCATGAGAGCATCCATAAAACTGAACCATCACCACCCAAGGTCTAACATGAAACCGACACTCACAAGGGCAGAGACAGAAAGGACGACTCACAAAGGTACTCAAAACAGGACAAACGACAACACACTAGCGAACGTAGGGACAAGTGTCATCACACAACCTGGTATGGATACCACGGCAAGTCTTCATAGGTCCCGGCCCATACACTGGTAACCCTGGCAACCTAATCTGAACTTCCGGCCCATCCAAGCCTCATGTGGACCCACACATCCTCTCGTGATGACAAGGAAGGTAGTTTGCCATTTCAGGCCTTCTCACAGCATGCCGAATCTATGATAGCATTCGTCCCATGTGTGAGGCACATTATCTTATTTAGAGATTATTTTCTAATCTACTTAGGTTATCACTTATTAGACTCACTTTCGACGGGTTACCCAGCAACCACTTTGGGCGCGGCCCCTAGTCGAAAGCCACTTTCCCATACGACACTAGACTAACTCAGACGAACTCAAACCACGGAATACACATGGTAAGATGAACGGAGTTCAAGAAGATACAAACATCAGGTCAAACACGACCCAACGGTAATCACTTACTGACGGTACTCTAACTAGAGACCTGACAACTAAGGTTAACCACGAATCATCATTCGACTCACTCAAGAGGATATGACCAATAATGACAACATCACAATACAACAGTCAACTCGGAAATCGAGGACTAAAACAGGAACACCAAACCATCCGTACGACAGGGTCCTACTTACAAAGAAAAACATGCCATTTCATAATTAAAGCGAATACAGTAATTAAACTCGCAATGCAATAATCAGAAAAGACATTATTCCCTCAAGTTGATTTAAACATTAAAAACGATCAAGTTTTCTACATGATCTAAAACATATTACAGTTATCTACCTTGTCAAGGGATAAGTCGTTCCTGGTTTTCTAACTCCTAAGGTTCAAAGCATCGAACAGGCCGTTTAAGCCATAAAGAGTTTTAACCAAATCATATTATTAAAATTCAGACAACCGTTTAAACGATTAAAATAAGATATTTAATCTCCATCCCAAACGTCATAAACATACTGGACTAAAAATCAATCTCTACAGATTCATAATTTCACTTCCAGATGCATTATACGAATTACGGAAATAAAAATGTAGAAAGAGAAACTAAAGAAGCTAATCATTTCCAAAAGCACATCGTTTAATTTCAATACCCAACGATAAGTATTTCACTACTATACAGTTACTCAAATGATCTGTTCCACGATAAAATTTAACATCATCAACAATTTTCAATTGCGATAATCAACAGTTTTAAAACTTAATCAGGAAAGGAGCATAGGTCGAGAAATGGGATTGAGTAATTAATTCACTTATAAACCCATTATAAGATAAATCCATATCTAATTATCATTTACCACTATATGCCACCCTAATCCAGTTTAAAACTAATTAAACTCAACATTAAAATTACTCTCCTTTAAATGATATAAATATCATAAATCACTGATTGGAAACTTAATCATTAAACTAATATTCATTAACAGGATATTAACCCACATGTTTGTTGTTTTTTTGAATACCAACAAAATACATTAATAAACCAAACGATTTCATAACCTACGTTTATACAAATCGCATTTAACATAACTAAGTTCTTGTTTTTTTTGTTTTTTTTTTTAAAGAAAAACGCGTTCAAAACGAAGAAGACACGGCGACCGTGCCCTAACCCTAGCCAAGGGAGAGGGGCGGCGGCGCTCACGAGCCGCACCACGGTGGTGCCCGCAGGTGCTGCGGCGCCCTGCGGCCACCGCGGCCCCTGCGGCCACCGCCGTGGGCCGCAGCCGTAGCAAACAACACCGGCGAGCGGCGGTAAACCAGAACACGCGGCGGGGACGAGGGAAAAAAAGAAAGGGCTGCGTGCGGGGGTAGGGGGAGGAGGTGCGGGGGAGCTCCGCTCCCCGCCTCCAAACCCCAAACCCACGGTTAAAGCAATTAAGACGCCCAGTTCGCCCAAACAATAACACGCACAGCCATAAAACAATAACATTTTAAAATTAAAATTGAACACACAGTCCGAAATTACCCCAAACGCCCAACACGAAGTTTGATAGAAATTTCGATTTAAAATCAATTCGAATATTAAAGGGACTGGTTTGGTAACAATTTCTTGGGGATTTTCCTCCTTCCCAATAACAAAAGGGATTCAAACCCCCAAATAGCAAAGATGAGAACACATCACAAATTAAAATCTCCAACCAAATTCAAATGGACATCCAAATTGATTTTCAATAACCAGTCCAGAATCCTACCTCGATTCGCAATCCTGGTATGGCTGAAGGGAGAGCCCACCTGCCAGATTCCCCAAAATCTCCTCCAAAATTGTCCATCCTTCCAATTTCATCTCCAATTTTCTTTTCCAACCCAAAACTTCTCCAAATTTGTCTCTCCCCAATATTTCCCCCAAATTGGGTTATATGGAAGAGTTGACCCAAAAAAAATTCCATTTTTGGAATTAAAACTTTTATTTACCAATAATCCTCTAAATTTAATCCTTTTCAACAATATAGCTTGCTATTTCAATAAAAAATTCGATTTCCTCATTTAAACAAATTTAGCCATTCTAATTTAATAATCCGACAGAATACAGTCAATCCATTGCGATAATAAAAACCAACTTTCTTTTCGACAACATATATAATAATGCATTTAATATTCAAAAACAGTCATTTGATCGAATTCACTCCCAACTTAAAATAAGCAATTCATTAACAACAAAATCGCATAACGAATTCTCAATCAATTTAATCCATTAATCTTCAATGCACAAACGCATATATTTAATCAAGAAATTACTAAGGACTAATTCATCAATTTACCAAACACACCAGGCACGCAAACCGAGGAAGTCAACCAAACAGACGACTCGCAAACCCAAACAAGAAGGGATTACCGACGACAACTGGCGATGCTCACTAGAGCACGACTAAGGTCGACTAAGGTCTTACGACCACCTAATCCGACTCTAGGGATTAAAAAGGGTACACTCAAACCTGCAAAACCAGGTGACAACGAACCTCGCACTCATGCGACTTCGTACCTGAAATCTCCTGCAACCAACGATCATACATGCATATATATATATAATAACTTAATGAATGCGTTAGCTCGATGAATACCATGAAATAAAAACACTAAACAACTAGCATAAAACTAGTGAGAAAACCACAACAATAGCTATGCGTAAAATCAACATCTGATTATAATCACAATATCACGATAAACTAATCAAGATTAAACCAAGGTTAGAGATCGGTTACGGTAGGGGTACTACATAATATTATTTGTTTGCATATTATCACTATGCACATGGATATGAATGATAACCAACCCTAACACCATATTAGTGCAAAAAACAAGGTATTGATATCCACATGAAATGCTACAATACAAGATTGACATTACGAATAAATATATATTGTGTTCATGCCAAACAACTAGGATCATGTATCTTTGACATATATTGTCACCTTGTCTGCATGATAAAGAATACCATATGCATGTTTCATCTTATTAGAATATTTTAAAGGAAAATCTAATAACCCATTTATATATATGAATACATTGTATCAACAAAAAGTATAGAAGAAACAATCAACATCTCTTTGCATATGTTTTATTAACCTATATTCTCAACAATAATATATTTCCCTTTTAAATACTTTTATGCATTTTAAATGTCTATTGTGGCTCTACCTTAGGGTTGCATTTTTAATATTTCTTAATTATCTTGATAACTAGTAAAATTATATGTTTGACCACTAAAACTTATGAAAATTATATCTTTTACAATACAACATTCAATTAACATGGTTCATAAATCCTTTCAATTGAATAGATCCCTATATAATTCTTACAAAGGTTTCTCAACATTGCATCCCAATATTTCATATTTAATTATTTATTACATTCATTTCTTAGTTTGTCCTTATATTGAAAAGAGAGCATCCCAAATTGAGCTAACACTTTTTTAAATATTTCCAATACTTTGTAATATTAGTAATAATTTGTAAGAGAATCTATCATCATTTTGAACCCTTAAGATACATTTTACTTGTGAAAATTTATATGGTGCATGTATGAGCATTACTATAGTGAGTTACTTAATAGTTCTAAATTTTGATGAAGTTTTAGATACATTTTATATCGTAAAAAGGTATCTTTAAATATGAATAATAGAGTGCCCTAATGGGAAAATTGGTTATGATAGATGATGATAGTAAATCCAACATTCTTATTTCCCCATATAATCTACCTTCTTTTCCCTAATTACTTATGAAACATGACTAATTTATAAACATTGATTATATGAATGAAAATGATATCCTATTTTAGGAATGCAAACTAAAATCTCAAGTCCCTATGGAATATCATTAGAATAATAAATAGGTTCATTTATAGTTTTAATAGGAGATTTGAACACTAGGGCATTTATAATTCATCTTGTTGTGAAGTAATTGAGATTGTGAAATGAACTTGGTTAAATGATAAAAAATCAATAACTTTCAGAGATAACAATGAAATATAGAATTGAAAACCAACACAATAGCTCAAATTTGGAAAGAGGAGATAGAGAGGGTTCACCAATAGCTGAAATTTGGACCTAAAAATTGTGGACATGATTGGAGGGTGCCCCATTCTAAGGGTTTATTTGCACACATAAAGTTTTGAATTTTCAATCTAGAGGTCTTATAGTTCTATATCTCCAAAATGTAGCCAAAAGTGTTAGACATGGTTGAAGGGTGCCTAGTATAGGTGTTTGTAATTTTTTAAAATTTGGCATCATTTGTCATTGTCTACTATGCACACCTGAGTTCTCTATATGGTCAAATCTAAACCTACACACACAAAAATAAGGAAAAATAATTAAGTTATATAGGAAATTGTCTAAATCAAACCCCATGTTGGTGTTACCACCTCCAATATAGAGATAATTGATGAAAAGGGAGCTTATCCTCATAAAGGAAAGAGGCTAAAACCTTAATGGAAATTATTGAATTGAAAAATATTTTCTTAGTTATGCAACCCTTGGCTTGAAGCCTCAAATAAGACTCGATGTTTCTTGAATGGTTTTAATGCATGCCTTAATCATGGAGGAACACATAAAACTTTATCATGATTATTGAAACTTGAATTCTAGATTTTCTTGGGTGCATATCTACACTCAATTGTGCTTGATTCAATTCTCATAAGATAGAATGTAGGTTTTAGTTTAAATAAGAGATGGGGTTCTATTTATTTGAAACTTAACACCTTTTCGAATTTAATTTTTGGTGAAGGGAAACATTAGGGATATGTTTCCCACTTCTTGTAAAGCTCAACATTATAATACAAAATTTGGGGCCTCTTGTGACCTATTTCACACATCACCCCATCGCAGATGGGGACCCCTTGTTTTTGCTTTTTAGGGTTTTGTCCTAGCTCTGTAATTTCATAAATCCTTTCTCTTTGAGAGTTTTGAGTTAGAGTTTTGAATTCATCCCAAGCCAAATAGAAAAATCTTGCTCAAAATCAAGTTTGAACACTGTCAAAGTGCTTAGAAGCTCTGAAGGATGAGGATCGCAATTGCTTTGAGTCATTTCTTACACCTTTCTATTTCTACTTTTTTTTTCTAAATTTAGAAAGTTTTGTTTTCGGCAATTTGCGCACAATCTAGGAAACAACTTTTTTGGCTTGCTTTTTTCTTTTTTCGTTTTTTTATTTTTTCTGATTTTTTGAAAGTAGTACTTAGGTTTCATTCCTCGGGTCATTTGATCAGTGCGCATGTCTTCAAATTTGAATTTTTTTGCCTCTAAGTATAAAAAGAAAGGTTATGTTTTTTCTACGTTCTTTTGAGATTAGGGTTTTGATCCTCAGGCCATATCATTACAGCCCATGTTGTCAGAATTGAAAAATTTGGTCTCTAAGGGTAAAAAGAAAAATGGATTCCCTAATTAGGATTTTGTTCCAGAAGATTAGCCATGTGTCTCAGAAGATTTTGAAAAATTAGGTCTCCAAGTGCAAAAAGCAAGATGGAAACACTAATTAGGGCTTCGTTCCAGACAAATCAACATGCCATGAACATGGTTGATCGAGTATAAAGGTAACATGGAAGATAGCACATGGTTGTCTAGATGAAGTTTTTTCTCAAATTGGAGTTAAGCGTGGAAGCTTAATGACATGGCTTGTCATCTTCCAAGTCTGCCAAGGTCAAAAGGGAGATGGCAAAGGAAACATGAAGTGGAAGCACGTCTAGGACACATCAAGTCCGCCCATGTCCAAGTAAACCTCAAGTCTACCTTGGCATGAGAAAGAATGTCCAAAGAACCTTCCAAGTCCGCCTATGCACAAGCACAAGTTGGCAGACAATTGGAAAACTCCTACCTTTAGTTAAGAAACTCATGTCAAAAGTTAATTAAACTCCTACCTATGGTTTAGATTGTCAAAGACAAGGCAAACAAAGGAGATGGAAAGGAGGTAAAGTTCACCTAGCAAAGGTCGGCATGAATAATGTCAAAGCATCTTCAGAATCCAAGACACTTAAGAATAAAAGAAAAACATGTTGGCAAGGGAAGGTATAAAAGACATAAGCAAGGTTTGCAAGGAAAAAAGAAAGGATGTCATAAGTTTAGCATAAGAATATAGAAAGGCTTCATCCAAGACCGCTTTGAAGGTGAAAAGAACATGTCCAATAAAACACATGGAGTTCACTTAGATGGAAAAGAAAAACAGGTTTGCAAGGAGGTTGTCCAAGTCTACCAAGGGAATAAAGCTGATAAAGAAAAGTTGGCAAAAATTCCTTGAAGATTGCAAAAGGAAAGGAGAAATAATGAAAGCAATAAAGCACACATGTCTAAGAACCTTCCAAGTCCATTAAAGTTGAATGAAGAAGGATTAATGAAAATAAGGAAAAATAAATCCAAACCCTTCAAAGAAAACATAAAAGAAAGTTCGCTCAAGTTATTAAAACACAAGCAAGGTTGTCTTGACTTCATCAAGAAATGAAACAAAGTTGTCCAAGCTTCTTCCAAGTCCACCTAGCTTGGAAGAGATTAAAATTGAGACAAATATGGCAAGATGCCTTCCAAGTCAGCCCTATCCAAGACACTTCCAAGTTTGCATAGATAAGAAAATAAAACCTAAACAACTCTAGAGTCCGCCTAAGTTGGATGGTAAAGAGAATGATCAACTTGAAACAAACAAAGTTTTCCAAACACATTACAACTCCAAAGGTGAAAGCATTAAAGCAACATGTCTAGGAAGCTTCAAAGTCCACCCTTTAGGAGATAAGATTAAAGCAAAAGTGAAGTTGGCAAAGCCTTTTCCAAGTTTTCCTTGAAGGGAAACATAGGAAAGCATGCCAAAGAAAACAACAAAGATGGCATGACTTCTTCCAAGTCTGCCAAGAGCAAACCCAAGTTAGCAATAAAACTTTAGAATTTTCCAAGACATGTTGGAATAAAATAAATATTGAAGGACACATTAAGCTTGCCAAACACAAAGGAAAGATGTCCAAGCATTGATAAACTCTAATCTGTAGTTAAAGAACATGGAAATAGTTAATTGAACTTCAATCTACAATTAGGGTTAAGGAGGAAAGCGAAAACAAATAAAGCAAAGGTTGAAAGACATAACGTTTGCCTAGATAATAAAGCAAACACTTTGAAAAGACATAAAGAAAGATGACCAAACAAATCAAAGTTGGCATCAGTCAATCCAAGATCGCTTAGAGAAGAGGATACATGAGAATATATAAAACAAACAACAAGATGGTAGATTAAAGGTTCTCCAAACCCCCTCGAAGAAAACATAAAAGTAAATTTGATCAAGAAAAAGATACAAGCATGCGTAAGATGACTTGTCCAAAGGTCTTCCAAGCCCACCATGGTGAAGATGAGATAAAGCTAATGCCAAGATATGAAAGATAAAATCCAAAACAAATTTGGCAAGAGGTCTTCATACTTTGCCCAACCCAAGGAAAGCATGGAGAAGGTCATGACAAAGAGCAAACACAAGTTGGCATAAAGCATGCCAAGGAATAAAAGAAAAGATAGCAAGACTTCTTCCAAGATAGACAACATAAACATGGAAGGATTAAGCCAAATTTCTACATGACCAAGCAAGACAAACATGCACATGATACTCATCGAACATGCTTCTAAGTTCGACCAGCTTGGAAAAATAATACAAGGATAAAGGCAATACAAAGAAAACATGTCTAATGTCATCTCAAGATCGCCTGTGATGAATAAAACAGATCCCTAAAGCATAAATTGGCAAGAAAGACATAAGACGGAGTTGGAAGAAAATTATCCAAACCCTTGAAAGGTTGATCAAACAAAGACACAAATTGATTTATCTAGGCATAAATGGAATATGTAAAGATGCCTGACAAGAGATGAAAATTTACCCATGGATCAAACATGAAGATAATCAATTTCTACATGACCAAGCAAGACAAACATGCACATGATACTCATCGAACATGCTTCTAAGTTCGACCAGCTTGGAAAAATAATACAAGGATAAAGGCAATACAAAGAAAACATGTCTAATGTCATCTCAAGATCGCCTGTGATGAATAAAACAGATCCCTAAAGCATAAATTGGCAAGAAAGACATAAGACGGAGTTGGAAGAAAATTATCCAAACCCTTGAAAGGTTGATCAAACAAAGACACAAATTGATTTATCTAGGCATAAATGGAATATGTAAAGATGCCTGACAAGAGATGAAAATTTACCCATGGATCAAACATGAAGATAATCAATTTGCCATGCCAAGAAAAATAATTTTGACAAAAATACACATGAAATCAAACAAGTTGGAAAATAAAGTTGACAAAAAATATTTTAAAATTATTTTTCAAAAATTAAAATTATTTTCAAAAGGAAAACAATTTTTTAACACTTAGAATTATTTTTGAAAATTCAAGAAAATTTTGGAATTTTGGAAAATTCTAGAAGATTCCTTAGCTAGGGAAGAAATTTTGAGAGAGAAATAAAACTTTCCATTTTGGAAAGATTTAAAACATTAAAACACAAAAAAATAATAAAAAATTAGAAAAAACAAAAAAAATAAAAAAACAAAAAAGAAGAAGCTTCTAAGTTTAAAAACCTTAAACTCTATATATTTTCAACTAGTTACTTTCAAATTCAATATTCATATTGAGAATTTGGAGAGCAATTGAGAAGAATTTTTCTTTCAAATTTTGTGAAAATTGATTTCTTGAAGAGAAATTTTGAAGTAAAATTCTTCTAGGTGTTGGAAGTCAAGAAATTAAATGTTTTTTTTCTGATTTTAAGACAAATTTTCAGAATTGAAGGTGAATTTCAGTCACAAAGATCAATTTCTAAGGCACAAGATCTGAAATTGACTGAATTTTTCTATTATCCTATCTTCTTTCTCTCAAATTTAATCAATTTCTTGGTTAAAATTCTTCAGTTTTAGTCTTCTTTTTGGCATAAATTTAACCTTTTAAAGACAATACAAAAGCTCCTCCACTCTTGAATCTACAAGAAACAGTCAAAAGTTCTAAGGAAGAAGTAGTAACAAGCAAAGAGACCAAGGAATGGATGGAAAGCACAAGAAAAGAGGTAGCCACATTTGTGAAAAGGTTAGCATTGACATATGGGAAAACCTCCTCTTTACGCTATGGGATTGCAAGTATGGTAGAAGCATGGGCCTACCTTCAGGATATCCAAGAAAGAATTATTCCATGCCTTAGACAATTGAAGGGAGTTTCAAAATAAATACTAATTGATGAAAATGTAATAGAAGCAGTAGTTGCATATGACTTCAATAGTTGGCACTGGACATTGGTTGCATGCAATGAAGTCTTAGAGAAAGTGAAGGAAAATGCTCATAGAGTTGAGGAGCAGATAAAATAAATTCAAGACAAGGTTTACCTTGAAGCTACAAAGATACTCAAAAAGGAAACTATCCGAGAGAAGGATATGAAGTTAGAAAACCTGAAGGACAAGACACAGGAAATCTTCTCTATTGGACCAGTCCTGAAGAATAATCTAGCTAAGGCATCAAACCTCTTGTACATCAGATATGCTTTCTAAAAACATGAATTAGATTAGGAAATCACTTTTTTTGTATGTGCAGATGACTTGGAAGGATTAGAATTTAGAGTTAGTATGCTACCACATGTCATGATGGAAGAGGTTGATCAAATTATGTCCAAGTTCATTGAAATTTATGCCTCTCGACAGGAGAAGGGCATGTAATCCTAAAAGATAGCACCTTGTGCCACTTGTCTTACATGCACTGGATATTAATTTTATTTTGGGAAACTCTAATTAGGGTTGCGTTGTCTTGATCTCGACCGTTGATCTTAGATTGATCTCATCCATTCATTTGTTTTTAGAAACTCTATATAAACTCATTCTCTCATTTCATTTAAGTGTGGAGAGATTTATGAAATTGTTGCGTAGAGATACTTGAATAATAAAAAATTCATTATCAGTATTGTTTTGTAGTCTTATTGTTATCAAGTGGTTGCATGGTTGCATTTTTCCTTCAACACTTAGGCTAGATTTGCTTTAAGTGATTTGCTTTGAATTTGTTACATGAATGAAGGATTGATACATTAGATTGGTGAAATTTTTCTTGCTGAAATTTTTCTCATACTTTTGTTGGATGGATGATTTTCATTCAATGTGAAAATCTGAAGCACAACCCTAGAAGATTGCACCCACTTTGCATAGTTATCCAAGTGTGGCAAAACAAACTGGCGTTACTAGTTTCACCGAGTTTTTACCGTCTCTTGAGTTCATATGAATAACTTATCAATATCTATAATTCTTAAACCCTTATCCTTTTTTATCCTTTTTTGAAATCCCAAGTCAAATAATCCAAAAACCAAGAGCATTTATTGATAAATTCGCCTAATTCCAGCCTGTGAATGATACTAATTGTTAAGCCTGAGTCCCTCTTGTATTTCAGCACACACTACCCAAGAAGCTATCCACATAAAGTCACCCGTTCACACATATAGACCTTGGAGTCACCTTGTGGTCTTTCTCACAATCTTGGCACAAGTAGTGATTTTGTTCTGGAGAGGATAGAGTATCCTTGGATAGTTTATTCTAATGTTCGGTATATGATAAAACATACAACAGAAGAGCCAAACTACTTGGATAGGGGCATTGAGGACCCTAGTCCACCAAGATACAGATGTTGGTCATCCTAGTCCTAGTTGTTTGAGCTAGAATGAAATTTGTGAATAGGGGGTTGCAAAGAACAATTAGACATGAAATAGGTAGGTTTGGAACAACCACCAAATTAGGTCCAAAGTGAGTGTGAAATTTTAAAGGATAATAATTTACTACACTACATTCATCTGCCACTTTAGCAAGAGTATGAACTTACACTAATACTCTCAATAAAGTATAGAAAAGCCAAAGATGCTTTCATCAAGTCATCAAAGAGACAAGATAACACCAAGCTTGGCAAGATAATATCCTACAAGAATTAGGATAATATCAATCTATAATACCAAGACAAAAAGAAAGCACAAAGTGACCAATATGATCAACATAGGTAACACACGTGGAGCATGTAAAAACATAAAGTGTTAGGCATCTAGGGCCAATAAGATCAATAGAATCTTAATAAGATTCATATCAAAACACAAGGCATGATCTATAGGGATAGTAATAATTATTGGATACTAACTAGGGGTCATGTTAGAAATATAAAGCATGTCTTCTAGGTCTAGAAAGATCCTCAAATACTTACTAGGACCCATGTCAACAAAGGAGTCACACGAAATAGAAAGTTGTGTTATGTTAGGTGACTCATGCACAAGTTAAGGTCTCATAAGGGATGGCAAGTTGTGTTATGCTAGGTGAGTTTCACATTAATGAAGATAAAAAGGCCAATAAAAATCCTTTTCTTTTTGGATAACCTTGGATAGGGTACTACAAAGTGGGTGTTGCAATGGCACCACCAACTCATGATGTGTGGTCAAAATATATAAACTAGTCTCATGATGTGTGCACAAACTAACATGCATAATGAAGTGTATGTTCGCACCTTATATTTATTGCATACACCAACTAAGACAAATTACTTCAAGGTAGTATAAATTCAAAGAAAATAATGTTGCAATAGTTAAATTCCACCAAGAATAGGAAAATAAAAAGCAAAACTAACATACAAAATATGCAAGAGAACATAACAGATCCACTAATTTGGGTTTAGAATGTGCATAACATAAATAATGTATACCGATATGATTTTTTTAATAGACCTCATCCATCAAACATAGTCAAAATACATGTACAAAGGTGGAAGAACACATAATATGAACAAAGAGTACTTTTGGGTTAACATGGAATTAACATTGGCTACTATTTTTTTATTTTATTAAATATCTTTCCCCAAATATTAAATTAAATCCTTTTACCATATGTGACCCACATAAAGTACCCCCAATAATTTTAACCCCTTTGTGATGCACATATCCCTAGGTCCTCTAAGTACACCTCAAATAGTAATAATAATAAATAAAACATTATAAATACTATGCAAGGTGTACAACACCTAATCCTAGCAATTCTTTAGTAGAATAATATCATTTTACTTTAATAATATTGTCACATTCATCTTCTTCTTTAGTATTATAATCATCTACATAACCATGGAAAACTAGAGTAGCTAAAGGTATAGTAAAGATGGAAGGAAACACACTTTTAACTTCTACAAGTTTTGGGTGAGAGAGTTGACTTTTTTTTTATTTTAGAGCTTTACATCACATAGCTTCATCATAGGACACATTCTCTTCATTTAATTCTTGTGATTTACCATATATGTATGAATGTTTATGGAAAATGATATATTCATATTAAAGAATGAACTTTCAATTATGTAATGTGTGTTCATTCTTTTTAAATAACCTTTACATGTATTGTATTAAACATATTTGAGCATGGAATTCTTTCAAGTTCAGATGAAGTTTAGTGATTTCTAGAGATTTTAAAGAGTAGTGAAATTATTTCTATTAAGATGAAAAATTAGACATCCCAATTTTATACATTTTTTACTCATATATGTACTCATCCATCTACTATGGCTTGTATTCTTAAGGAGAAGTTTGGTAAATCGAACATCTGAGTTTTATCATCCACATTGTTCTTTAAGACTTGTTCTGAGCTTCTACCTCCTCCACCTCTTGCTTGTTTTTATTTTAGATTTTATGGTTTCTAGTTCTTTAGATCATCATGATGTTTCAAGTCTCTCAAATTTAGCTTTATGGGATAATTCTAAACAAGTATTGTAGACTTTTTTCATGTCTCATATTGAAGATTTAATTAACACACTCAAGCATATACATTTTCCTCTTTGATAATAACTATAATACACATGTTATTGCATCATCCTTTCCTTTGGAGATTGTTCTTAATAATTTTCATGTTCTTTTCATTTGGTTTCACATCATTGTATTGTGACATCCTTTGGTTCTAACACGAGGATATTTGAGTACTTATAATAGGTACAAATCATGGAACTTGTTTCCTTATCTTTTTTATTGGGTTTGGAGTTTATTCTGCATACACCATTCTCCTTTTCTTCCTAAGGTGGGAAATATTTTTTTGCCAATTTCGAATCATCTTTAGCATTCACCAGTAGTGCAAGAGCTACTTATTTGTGGGGAGATACATAGTCACTCTTTTTATCTCCAATGGGATAAATATTTATTATACATTGGTGAAAGAAGTAGTCCTTGGAGAACCATTTTTAGTCTCCTTTTCTTCATAAAGTGTACATCTTTGTCATCATCTTTAATTTTTCTGAGATGGTGTACTTTCTACAAATTCTCCTTTTGTTTGTAATATATTTCATGTGTTCTTAGATAGGTACCTAATAAGGTCTTGTAGATAGGATTCAATCTTGTATCTTTGCATTCTTTCATAATTCTGAAGTTACACTAAATTGGATGTTGGTGTAAACATAATATATTACCTATCTAGTTTCATTAACTCACGTTTTGTACTTTTAATCTCGCATCATAGGATTAAGACACTTGTTATGATCTTAGTATGTCCTATTATATTTTCATCCTTGTCTTTCTAAAAAGGATTTTTCATCGTATATTGTACCGATTTCATTTTGTATATAATCAATTATCAATCTTCATAGCTCATTTATATTTCTTCTCTCTTATGTGAAAGGGTTTTTTGGTTGCAAAGTATATGTGGGTTATTGTGGGGTTGACCAATTCAATTCTTCCACTTGTCTAATTGGAGCCAAAGCTTTGATGGTTTTGCCACTTTTAAATTGGCAATCAAACTTATGTTTACCTTATGATTTAATGTTTCTCCTTTTCTTCTTCTACCTTTCATGGAAATGCCACTTGGAATAGGCATTGGAGGAGTTTTCTTTCATTTCCACTATCCTTGCATTTAGTTTTAAATATTTGAAATCATATCCATCATCTTTCAACGCTAACCATTATATACCTACATTGCATGCATTCATCATCTCCTCTCTATTTAGCAAAATACATAATACTTTTAGCTTGACAAAGTGGACCAAGGTTTGGCAACTAGGCTATTTGGAAACGTAAGAATGACATAATCACTAACTAAATCTTAGCTATAGGAAAACATTGTAGGGATGCTAATTTCAGCTATAACAGGTTCATGTTATAAAGTGAGTCATTTCAAAGATCTAGCCTAGGAAAGCTTGACTAAAGCAATCTACTAGATTACTAGACATTGTTAATAACACCATAGTCCTTAAATATTATTAGATAACAAAATTCAATAAAAAAACGTTTAAAAAATCTACATTTGGCAAGTTTAGATCTATCTATTGTAGACCAAATCCATGACATCTCATATCAAATACCGAATTCTCAAATAAAAATACAAGAAAACTCCAATTGAAATTATACCATTTTTCTTATATAACACATAAGAAATTACAATTTTGAATTGAAATTCCAAACTAATAATTTAAACAATAAAAATATATCCAGCCACCATTAAAATTTACAATATATATATATATTCAATATCTAAATCTCTCAAATTCTACCTCATATCTAAATTAATTGATTATCATATTTATAAACCTATATTTTAAGACTCTATTTTAATTGGAAAGACACTCTCCTTGGATCTCTTAGATTGAACTTGCGGAATCCAGTAGCCATTGTTGTAAGTGTAAATCCGTGAAGTTTTAAGTCAGCTGGCTCAACATATATTTCCTCCTACATCGTGGAGATCAAGACAATAGAATATTAGAATGATACCCACCGCCTCAGTTTTAATGTTTTTTTATTTTTCACAAACAAATCTTGATAGTATCACGGCTTTGGGAATCTAACAGAAAAGCCCAAAGCTACTAGGAATAATATAAAAGAAAATGCGCTGAATTTGTGGGACTTCCATGGAGTCTAGGGTCTACGTGGGCTGGTGACTGACTACAATTCAAAGTGGAATCTAGATGGATACAACGTGAAGTACTCTAGGTGGATCAAATGATTATACAATCTTTTCAGAAATTCCATAGAGGGCTCTGATAAACTGTTGATGACTTTGTTCAAAATGATAATTTGTTTGCTTGCACCTTCTAGAGTGCACATCAACACTTGCACACAACGTATAGAAAAGTAGTGGGTATAGCCGCGTTGAATCTTAGCTCACACCAGTTCATTTGATGGAAGAGGTGATGATCACGGGAATTTTCTTTTGGAATATCTAGAATATATTATTACTCTCAGAGTAGTTTAAGTATCCTTCATTGCATTACTAATAGATCACACTTTGTTTACTTAGAAATCCTGCTCTGTGTTCTGCAATGGCTACACAAACAGTATTCCTTAGTCTTGTTTTCCTTGCCCTAATATCTAGTTCTTGGTGTATTCCACATGACTCGAAGAATATTGTATTCTATATGCACGACACTGTGAGTAAGCCCAACCCAACAGCCATTATAGTTTCAGGAGTAAATGGAACGTCCTCAAATCTGTTAGGGTTTGGAACGGTGTTGGTTATAGATGACCTTCTGACTGAAAAGCCCCATAGATCCTCCAACATTGTGGGAAAGGCTAAGGGACTTTATTCCAATTCAGATGTGGAGGGTGGCTCTATTTTCATGGCTTTCTCTCTTGTGTTTGAGAATAAGAGATATAATGGCAGCACACTTGAATTTCAAGGCACCGATCGCTTCTTCCAGACCTCTCCAAGAGAGATAACTGTGGTTGGAGGGACTGGACAATTTAGATATGCTCGTGGGTATGCCATAATTAGCATTCAAGGCATCGATGGATTAGATGGTATTATCAAATTCAATACCACCATTTGTGTTGGCTAAATTTTCTCATCACCATCCACTTATTAGGATATCATACATGTTCTGCAATAAAACATGTTATTTACTCAAGATATTGATCGTTCATTGGCTAAAGCTAATGATTGCACAATTTTCTTGTGTAAATCTCTTATTATGCTATCATGCATATTCTGCAATAAAACATGTTATTTTACCAAGATATTGATCGTTCATTGGCTAAAGCTAATGATTCCACAATTTTACTATTTATCCAAAAATCTTTTACAATTGTGCATCTCTTCCTGATTGTTTTCTATAGTTAAGAAAAACTTCACTTGCATCATTGGCCATGTCTAGAATTTTTTATTGCTTTCCTATTCCTTTTTACCCAAAGAACATCCCAAAAAACCTTCCCAAAATCTACACTATCTTACCATTAATTCATTCCATTATAATTGTTTTTCTTTAATCTATTTTATATTAAATTTTGGGTGTGTTAAAAAAATCAATTTATAAATGAAATTTAAAGATAAAGTAACTTACAATAATTAGTTCTATATCAAGAGTCCAATGTAAATAAATAAAAAAACAACATAAACCTTCTAAAGTGTTCTAGATCCTTGAAGGTTATCTAAAATTTCATCGTTATTAGAGAAGCACCTAGATGTGACTCTTTAAGAAACCAAAATGCCGAGAGCTAAGCTCATTTCACTTGCAACCCCAAAACTGATGTGTAAGCAATAAACCTAAGGCTTATGGTTGATGACAAGTGCCAACAAAGTTTGAAGAGACAACCATGGAATTAATTTTATCACAAAAGATATTGAAAAAATAAAGATAAAATTAAATATAAGTGAATGTGTGAGCTATTAAATATGTGCAATTCACCAATTCTAATATGTTGAAATATAAAAATTCTTTAATTAGTTACATATTATCATTAAAAAAATTATAATAAGGAATAAACTCAAAATAATTAGAGGATGAGATTTTGGTTTGCATGATAACTTGATAAAGGAATCCTAATTAGGTTGAACGAATCCTAAAATATGTCTATGGGATGCAAAGTAAAAAACATGTTTCATGAAGAATGAAAAGTGTGAAGTGTGAGATTTTTAACTCTAATAAACATTGAAATGCAATCTACTCCTTTGTGTTACTCATTATATTTTATCATGAGGAAATATAAAATATGAGGACCACATACTTCTTTAAATAGCCTAGAGTGTACCACATAAGGACACTATAAGAATTATGTTAGACTTTGGGTTAAATTATAATATATGCATGGATGAATATATTATCATTTATTATTCCCATCAATCAATATGTACGCATTCTAGATTTTTCTAAAATTCTTTAAAATTATATTGTAAGGGATTCTCGAATATATCATGTCTTGCCCTTGAATATATTGCTAGAACAATTTCAAGTTATCTTTTTTTCTTAGATAAATGTGAAAAAAAAATCATCAAGGAAGGTTATTTAAAATTTTAAAAAATAATTATCAACCTCTACTAAAACATGTTAACTAAGAATTTTCATATACTTTGAAACACACAATATTGAGTCAAATTCACATATAGGTCTCTGGTGCAGAAGCATCTGGGCGTATGGGTGACCAACACCAACCAGAAAAAATTTATTTCTAGTTTGTTTGTTACTTGATTTTGGTTTGTTTGGTTTTCACATGGCATCTCACCATGGTCGACTTTGTCTCAAAACATAGATTGCAATCTTCAAAGTTTTGGTAACCCCGAGGATTACAAAGACCAGATCTTTTGTATAATTAGAGTCGTTTATTAACTTTTAAGCTAATGTTATTGATTGATGCAATGCCCAACTCCTTAACCTTGGAAGCAAGGTGAAGCCAATTGAAGGTTTGGAATAGGGCATGTATATCCATCAAAGGACCTCCTTAGATGTTGTAGACACAATGATGCCCGCATAGGCATAGGTAGGGTATATTAATTGTATGACAAAATGCCTCAATAAAAAGTGGCCTCATGGATTGCAATGATGTACAAATGGATTTGTTGATAGTATGAAAAGTGTGAAAGCATGCAGATTGTTGGGATTAAGGTGCCTCAACCTTAGGAGTCCCAAGTGGTTTTTTAATTAATTATTCAATTGGTCTTATATGCTGATTTTAATTAATTTAAGATTATAATATAAATTTCCAAAGTCCAATCAACAAGTGTTGAGGAGGAAGCAAAATTGTGACACTTGTCACAAGATATGAGCTTTGAGAAGAAATTTTCTTTGGAGCTCTTCAAATCTTCTCTCTTGTGAAAAGTGGTTGTGTAGTTTGTTTTCCTTTTCGTGTGCACGTTTTTGGAAAGATTTTCAGCAAGACCAAATCTTCCACATGGATAGACTTGGAGCAAAACAAAAAGTTCTGTTTATTGGCAGAAAGACTTAATTTTCTTGAACACCTTGCATTTGTGTAATAAATAATATTTGTATTAAATATTATTTATTAAAGAGTTGTGCAAAAAAGAAGTTTCTAGAAATATATTGTAGATACATTGAATGTGGATGCTTTTGTGAAGCAGTTTCCTTTTGCATTGTAAACACTATAAATACAATGTGTTGTAGAAGAGAATTCAATTATTTTGAAAGTTGTTGCTATGCTATTGAAAATATTCTGGAATTAGATATCATAATTGAAGACACCTGCAAGAGCATAGACTCTACATATTTTTTGTAATTGCTTTTTACTGTAATACAATTGATTTGTGCTTTGGTGTGGTGGGTTTCTTCCCAAAAGCATTTTCCCACATTAAATGTTATGTGTCATGTGTTTATGATAAATTGAAAAATTATTTCTGTGTTATTCCTTTCATTTGTAACAATGTTCATGGGCTTGCAAAGAAATTTGCATTCACTCTCCTTGGTGGTTTGCATTAGTTTCACCTCAGGATCTTCTTTCCTTTCAATTGGTATTGGAGCTTGGCCATCTTTATTATCCTTGTTAGGTTGTAGGGTTTTTTGTGCATATCCTTTTTAGTGGGAGTTTTTGCAGGTAGAAGTTTCTTAACCCAGTTGTAAATTTAAGATGGAAAGAACATTTGGAAGGATTGAAATGGACAAATTCAATGGCAAAAATTTTGAATTGTGGAAACTCAAAATGGAGGCCATGCTCATTGACAAAGACCTTTGGGCTATAATAATTGGTCAAAATCCTCAAAGTATAGCCCAATATTTTTGGGAAATAATGGATCAAAAAGCTAAGGGTCTAATAAGACTCTATTTGGCTGACTCTATTCTCCTGATTGTTCATGAGGAGAAGAGTGTAGCTGAGATTTGGAGAAAGCTTGGTTATATTTATCAAGGTAAATCCTTAGTAAATAAACTTTTTTCTAAGAAAGAAGTTGTACTATCTAAGAATGGAGGAAGGAAGATTTGTTGCGGATCACTTGAATGCATTCAACATGCTGTTTTTCCAACTAAACTTTGTTGGTGTAAAAATTGATGATCAAGAATGTTGCATGCTCCTATTATGTTCTTTGCCTGATTCTTGGGACCACCTGGTTATGGTTGTTGGAAGCACAACAGCCACTTTCAAGATGGAAGATGTGATTGCTAAATGTTGTTGTCTGAAGAAATGTGGAGAAGTCTTTTGAGATGGCTAAGGAGGCCCTTGTTGCTCTTGGTACATCAATGGAGAAAGGCAGGAAGAAGGGAAAGAAAGGCAAGTAAAAATCTATGGGGTTATCAAAGTCTCCTCGTAAAAGGTCCAAGGATAAATGTTGGAATTGCGGCAAATCCAATCGTTTCTAGAAAGATTGTAAAGAGGGTAAGAAAAAGAAAAATAAGAAAGCCTCTGATTTTGACTAATCTTCTCAAGATGATGCAGATGCTTTTGTTGTTGCCTTGGCAACCCATGCATTGGAAGATGTATAGTTGATTTACTTAGGTGCTTCCTTCCACATAACCTCTCATAGGGTTGGCTCTCAAAGTATAAAGAATGTGATGGTGGGAAGGTGTACTTGGTTGATGACTCTCACCTAGAAATTGTTGGTTGTGGAAGAGTCAAGATTAGATTCCTTGATGATAGAGCGAAGGGGATTGATGGTGTACTGCACATTGTTAGTTCGGCATGAAACATTCTTTTAGTTAGTAAGTTGAGTGATGTGGGAGTGCATATCTTTTTCTCACAAGATAGATGCAAGATGACCATAGGTTCTATGGTTCTTTCTAAGGGTGTTCGGTTAGGCACTCTGCATAAGATGGATGCATGCAAAATTTAATGCAATATCACTTCTATGAAGTCTGAGAAAAGGGCTTTCAATTATTCATCCTCACCGTCAGATTAAGAAGAGAAGAAGACTATTGTATCACCATCTGATGGTCATGCTTTCTGTGTACTTAAGGGTGCTAATGCTTTGGAGATGAAGGTCCCAATTGAGAAGACAATGTTGTGGCACCAAATACTTGGCCAAATAGGTGAAAAGAGCCTACGAGCCTAGAAAAACAACAGTTTTATTGAAGGCCTTAATGACTGTAATCTCAAGTTTGACTTTTGCAAATATTGCATATATGGAAAGCAACACAGTGTTTCTTTTTATTCTAGTTCTTATAAGTCTTCTCAGGTTTTGGACTATGTTCATTATCATGTATTTGGTCCTGCTAATGTACCTTCTTTAAAAAAATATGCACTTTATTTCTTTCATAGATGACTATTCTAGAAGGACATTTGTTTATTTCCTCATAAGTAAATCTAAAGTTTTCAGTTTGTTTTGTTTCTTTAAATAGATTTATGTACTTTATTTCTTTCATAGGTTATGAAGAGAGGCAATGGGTATGCATGATGCAGATTCCTAGATGGAAGCCATGAATGAAGAGATGGTTGCATTGAAGAAGAATGTGACATAAGATCTAGTACCTTTTGCTAAGGGACATAAACTCATTGGTTGTAAATGGGTGTTCAAGAAGAAATTAGGCCCTGATGGAAGTGTTGAAAAGTACAAGGCATGGTTGGTCGCAAAAGGATATTCCCAGGTGGAGGGAATTGATTATGGGGAGATATTCTCTCTTGTAGATAAGCTGACATCCATTCAACTTTTGTTATCTTTTGCATCATCTCATGAATTGGAAGTCAAGTAGGGGTGAACCCACAATAGTGGGTTATACTTTTTTGCCAGCTTTGACACTACAATATTCATTTTCAGAAAAAACTTCAGATTCAGACACCTATTACTTCTAAACTATAATGAATTTGTAGATGATGTGAACTAGTGATTTGTGTCATTTTGTATGTAGATTCTAAAAATTATTTTTGATAATTTTTGGGATCAATTTTCTTCCATTTTTCTATCTCCCTCAAAAACTAGTTTTTTTTCAAAAAAAAAACATTTTTAAATAGTGATACTCACTCTGTAAAGCATAACTTTTTTTCAGTAATAGATATGAACGTGATTCTTTCAAATTTATTTTTTTAACATCTATCTCTAGTGTTTGAAATTGGTTTTGTAACACTATATTCAATCTTTCATATTTTATTAAGATTTGAAGTTGAGATAACTATAATTTTGACATATGTCCATTTGATATTACATAGCTTGTTGTATATGTAACAAAAATCAATTTTATTTTTTTTGTGACAAAGAGGACTTCAATACCTAGTGCATAAATATTTTTCAAAATTTTTTGGGTGATGTTTACTATTTTTCCACAAGTATTGAACAAAGAAGTTCATGTTCAGTGAAAACCCTAAATTCATAAGAAATATATTAAAAATTATACTACTTGGAAAGCTTATAATAAGGGATAAATACTTTTTAAAAAAACTTCTATATGAATTCATTTGACCCCCCAAAAGATAATGTAAAATTATTTTTTTATCAGGATTTGATAGATGCAAAGGAGACTCTATTGCAAGTTTGATTTAGAAGTATAGAGGTTCTATCCAACAAATTTGGATTTAAGAGTCTTTTATCTAACTCTATTCAATTAATTACTTGAAATGGGACCTCTTAAAGCTTAAATTATTATATTTTCTAAAAAAGTATGATTTTAGCAAAAAATAGGATGTATGAATAAAGTGGGAACCAACATTGTGAGTTCACCAGTAGATGGATGTGAAGAAAACTTTCTTTCATGGTGATTTAGAGGAGGAGATTAACATGTCACAACTAGAGCATTTTGTGGAGAAAGGTAAAGAGAATTTGGTATGCAAGCTGAAGAAACAACTTTATGGTCTTAAGTAATCTCCTAGGATGTGGTACCATAAATTCAACACCTATGGGTTGTCACTAGGATTTATGAGATCTAAGTCTAACCATTATGCTTATTGTAAATATGAGAATGGTCATATTCTCATTATTGTCATGTATGTGGATGATATGGTGTTCATTGGGAATGGGAAGAGAATGATTTCATATTTGAAGTCTCACTTGTCAACACAATTTGAGATGATATATCTAAGTGCGGCAAGGTATATTCTAAGAATGGAGATCACAACAAATAGAGCTCACAGGAATCTTTGGATCAGCCAAAGAAAGTATGTGAACTCTATGTTGGAGATATTCAACATGACTAATTATACAGACAATTAGTTGTTCCAATTGTACAAGGGAAGAAGCTTTATGTTGAATAATATCCAAAGTCTCCTACCGAGATGGAGGACATGACCATAGTTCCTTATGCAAGTGTTGTTGGTAGCTTGATGTATGTTATGGTCTATACAAAGCCAAACATTGCACATGTAGTGGGAGTCCTTAGTTGATTTATGGCTAATCCTGAACTGGTGCATTGGGATGCAGTGAAGAGAGTGTTTAGATATTTGTGTGGTACTTCTAAGTATTCCTTATGTTTTCATGGTAATCCTACTCAACCTCAACATTCCTTGAGTATTTGTGGGTATGTAGACTCTAATTGGGTAGGTGACATATAGCAAAAGATCCACTAGTGGATATGTGTTCATGATATTTAGTGGTGTAGCAAGTCGGATGAGAAAGCAACAAATTGTGATCACTTTATCCACAACTGAAGTTGGGTACATGACAGCTACTTATGCTTGCAAAGAGACCATTTGGCTTAAGAGACTATGTTTGAATATTGGATTTGATGCAAGACAAATCACTATCTGTTGTGATAGCTAGAGTGTCATTTTCTTGGCAAAGAATCCTACTTTCCATGCTAGAACAATGCACATCGATGTGAAGTTTCATTTTCTCCGTGATATGCTGGAAGATGGAAAGGTGAAGTTAGAAAAGGTAGACACTTTGGTGAATATTTTTGATGCATTAACAAAACGGATGAGCATAGAGAAGTTCAAGTGGTGTGTCAGTTTGATGGGCCTTGGGGCCTAAGCTATGATATGATGACTCATGTAGAGTCTTTGTCAAGTGGGAGATTGTTGGGATTAAGGTGCCTCAACCTAAGGTGTTCCAAGTGGTCTTTTAATTAATTATTTAATTGGTCTCATATGCTAATTTTAATTAATTTAATGTTATAATATAAATTTTCAAAGTGCAAGAAACAAGTGTTGAGGAGAAAGCAGAATTGTGACACTTGTCACAAGGTAGTAACTTTGAGAAGAAATTTTCTTTGGAGCTCTTCAAATCTTCGTTCTTGTGACAAGTAGTTGCATAGTTTATTTTCTCTTTCTTGTGCATGTTTTTGGAAAGATTTTCAATGAGAACAAATCTTCCACATGGATAGACTTAGAAAAAAATAGAAAGTTTTGTTTTTTGGCAAAAAGACTTGATTTTCTTGGACACCTTGCATTTGTGGAATAAATAATTTTGTATTAAATATTATTTATGAAAGAGTTGTGCAAAAAGGAAGTTTCTAGAAATATGTTACAAGTAGATACATTGAAAGTGGTTGCTTTTGAGAAGAGGTTCCCTTTTGCATTGTAAACTCTATAAACACAATGTGTTGTAGAAGAGTAACGTATTTTGAAAGATGTTGTTATGCTGCTGAAAATATTCTGGAATTAGATATCATAGTTGAAGACACCTGCAAGATCATAGACTCTGTATATTGTTTGGAATAGCTTTTTATTGTAATACAATTGATCTATGCTTTTGTGTGGTGGGTTTTTCCCACGTTAAATCTTCGGTGTCATGTGTTTATGATAAATTTAAAATTTATTTGTGTGTTTTTTCTTTCCTGTATTGCAAAGAAATTTCCATTCACTCTCCTTAAAGGTTTCCATTAGGAAGGTTGTTTCTGCTCCTCTACTGTCCTTTCACATATTGCCTGACAGGATGACTCTATAGTTTGCAAAGATCGTAGGATGAGTACAAAATGAATTAATAAAACTATCGAGCAAATGCAAATTGGGAGGCACCATCATCCTCCCAACCCGTGCCAAAATGGTAGCTTTAAAACTGAGTCTGGACATCCATAAATGCATAAGAAGGCACGTGTTTTGTAGAATAGATATAATGAACATGATTCCAAATCGATTCAGCTTATTTGTGAAACAAAAATGTGAGAGGAGGGGAATTGAATAGGCTAGAAATTGATTGGACTTTTAGAGGAAATGAAACAACGAAAAAAAAAACCAAAATAATAAAATTCTTCAACTTCCTCATGCATCGAACTGGCAAAACCAGATGATGGGAAATATTATAAAGAGAGGCATAAGAGGTGTGGTATGGAGGGTGGCACATAAGTGTGGTTTGCGCAGTTGGGGAAAAGTGTGAGCATTGCTTAAGAGGTTGTAGTCAACAGGATTGGAGGGCTGCATAGAAAGTAGAAAGGGGCTAAATAGGTAGAGAAATAGGATATGTATGTATAGGGAGAGAGTTGTTTACCTATGCGGAGAGAGAGAGAGGCCCATAGAAGGCCCTGAATATAAGAGTTTGTTACAGCTTTGATATGAAATAAATTTTGTTTTTATGTTGCAATCATGTGTCATTTGAACTTGTGAGCAGAGATCTTTGTAGAATTTTTGTGTTTGTGTTTCTAGGTTGCAAGAAAGGGGAGTTTCTTCTTACATCAGTCTCAAAATAGTTATTGTCATTCTATTGTTGTTCCCTCCTCACTCCCTGCTAGAGCAAGTCTTAAATGTGTGATCGTGTGCTACGTTGAAATGTGTCATTGTATTTTCTTGGATTCTCACTAGTTATGTACCATGGCAATCCTTTATGGTGTCCTCTTAATGACGTCATATGATTTTGGTTCATCACAAGTTATTAAAGAATGTAAAGCTTAAATTTGAAATGTTACAGAACTGTGACATGTGTTAGAGGGGCAGAAGTATTTTCTTTAGCCTTTTGAGTGACGATGTGTTGATTTAGCTCAACACAATGTTATATTGGACTCCCACATCATATCACATGACGTAAAAGTGAAGACGCCTGTTCTTTTTAGTGTCATGTGAAGCCAACTATATTTGTTTGTCCAAAGACCTTGTATCCATGGCTAATAAAGTGACATGTCAAGTTACTTTTTAAATGACGACTTATGATCTCTCAAAAAATTTGAATGTATTGCGTCTTCATTATAAAGGATTTTCAAAGTGGTTAAGCAGATGTGATCATCATCGATCTAATTTGTACCATCTAGAGACCAATGGATATAATCTAAAACTTATGAATGGCTACTCACAAATACCTTGTCCATGCATATGAAAGTTATGGTGAATATTGATGGCTATGTACCAAATTTTCTTTGGATTTTTTTTGCATCAAAAGAATTCATTCAAGTTTGCAAGAATTCATGTAAGTACCCTGTGTGGAAAATATGGATTTTGAAACTTTCTAGTATTTTCATAAGTGAACTAGCATTTATAAGGAGAGCACAAGTAAGTTTACAATTTTTGCCCTATCTTTTACAATTATTACCAAATTATCTAAATCTTTATCATTAGGATTTAGCTATTGAACTAAAGTCTTGACCATGTCCTAGATTTTTCTTACTTTCTAAAAGGAGAAGAACACTACTTATATTTTAGTACCCTATTTGTTGAAGGAGGCTATAATGAGTGAAACTAGTTCTTAATTACAAAACCAATGAGATTTTAGATAAATAACTTATGGTCTGAGTTTCTATCTCTTTTAGGAAGGCAACTCATGCCCAAGGATCCTATATTCTATCAAATGTATCAATAGATAATACTATAAATTGTAAGGATGGTATAAAACCTATTGATTGGTGGTCATATTTTGAACATTGGTACAAGAAAAGGTTTCTATATAATTCTACTCATGTTTGGAAGCTTGACATAGATAAATTAATTTTCTATACTATTTTGTGGATATGGAGAAATAACACAAAGATATGAAGTAGATAGCCAAATGTTATTAGGCAACAATGGGGATAAATTAATAATAATTGAAAAAGCACATAGCTCAAAGGTCTTCAACCTAAATTTGGCTACCAGTAATTTTATTGCCTTTAATTATTTTTTCTAAAGAGCATCAAAATGATAGAATCAACTTCAAGATAAATTATCTTCCTGTTGGCAACAATAATGAAGGAAAACTGAGAGGAGGGGGGTTGAATCAGTTTTCACTAGATCCAACAAATTAAGCTCAACTTCATATCAGATCAATTGCATCAAGAACAAAGATAAACACAATAACAACAACACACATGACATCAATATTTTGACATGGAAAACCCAGTTAAGGGAAAAACCATGGTTGGAACCTACCCACAATAAGATGATACTCTATAGTAGTATGTGTAAATATTACAATGGGGAATGCACATGTATTCAGGCACACTACCTAGAGCTCACTACTCAAAATACAATAACATGGAAGGCTACTATTGAAATGTGGTGACTGATCAACAAAGTACTGTACACTCAACATGTATCCTCACCGGGGTCTGGGGTCGGGCCGGGCCCTAGGCAGGGGTTCGGGGGCGGGAGCCCTCGAGAATTTTTTTTTTGTCGTTCTTCATTGATGAAAACCGACATTGTAATAAAACCCTAAAAAGGATGACTTTGTTTGTTGCCCTAAAAACATATGTTATAAGCGACTGGGATGCTTAAGGCATTGTAAGGTTGATGTACTATTTTTGCTAGATAATAAGAAAGATTGGATGGCTGTGTATGGTGGACGTAACCCATTCTAGGTGAACCACATTAAATCTCTGTGTTATCTGTGTCATGTTTTATTTCTTTATCTTTTGTACTTAAATCTACATATAATTGTTAGTTCATATTTGCTTCGGATCTGCTTGAAACCCTAACAATTGGTATCAGAGCAAGGTTTTTCTGTAAATTGGCAGGACTTTTAGATTTGAGTGGGAGCAATGGAGGATTCCAAATTCAAGGTCGAAAAGTTTAATGGCCAAAATTATCAGTTATGGAAAATCCAGATGGAGGATTACCTGTATCAAAAGGATTTGTGGTGGCCATTAGAAGGAAAGGCAAAGAAAGCGACTAGAATGTCAAATGAAGAGTGGGACATTTTAGATAGAAAGACACTGGGATCCATTCAATTGTGCCTTGCACCATCTGTAGCATTCAATATAACAGAAGCAAAAATGATTGTAGATTTGATGGTGACATTGGCTAAGTTGTATGAGAAACCCTCAACTTTGAATAAGGTATTTCTTATGAAGCGTCTGTTTAATTTGAAAATGAGTGAGGGAGGATCTATAGTGGAGCACTTAAATGAATTTAATACAATTACCAGTCAATTGTCTTCGGTAAAAATTACTTTTGCAGAAGAGGTTAGGGCTCTCTTGATTTTATGTTCTTTGCCAAAAAGCTGGAGTAGCTTGGTTATGGCTGTAAGTAATTCTGTCTCTAGTAAAAATACTTAGGTATTTGATGATATTGTTGGTGTTATCCTAAGTGAGGAAATGTGAAGGAAAAGCACAGGTGAGACTCCAACATCATCGGGTAGTGTTTTGAATGTGGAGAACAGAGGAAGATCAAAGGAAAGAGGAAAAGGCCCTGGGAATGAGAAGTCACGAGGGAAGTCAAAGAAAGGATGCTCTCAATCTAAAGGAAAGAAAGATTGCTGGTATTGTGGAAAGCCTGGTCATCTAAAGAAAAACTGTTGGTCTCGGAAAAACAAAGAAGGAGACAAAAAATGAAAATGACAGTAAGGAAGCTAATATTGCAAGTAATACTTTACAAGATGCTTTAATATTATGTTTGGATAATGTTAATGATTCCTAGGTAATAGATTCTGGGGCTTCTTTTCATGCTACACCCCATAGAAAATATTTTCTAGATTATGTTCAAGGTGATTTTAGACAGGTATATTTGGGTGATGATGAGCCCTGTCAAATTGTTGGAAAAGGAAAGATAAAGATCAAGTTGTAGAATGGAAATGACTGGTTTCTGTAGGAGGTAAGACATGTTCCTAACTTAAGAAGAAATTTAATTTCTGTAGGGCAACTAGGTAGTGAAGGTTGCATAGTTACCCTCTCAGATAGTATGTGGAAGGTCAATAAAGGATCATTAGTAATAGCTAAAGGTGAAAAGGTAGGCACATTATATCTATGTACAAGTAACACTTACTTTACCCTAGCTGCTACAAATAAAGTTACTGCAGGGACAACAACAATAAATGTTGCAAGAACAGATTCGATAATGTGGCACCATAGGCTTGGGCACATGAGTGAGAAAGGGATGAAAACCCTTCACTCCAAAAATCTATTGCCAGGACTAAAGAAGATTGATTTAGAGTTTTGTGAAAACTATATTTATGGTAAACAGAAAAGAGTCAGATTTCTCAAAGTTGGGAAAGAGAAGAAGAGTGAGAAGTTAAAACTTGTACATTTAGATGTATGGGGACCGGCTCAGGTATCATCTCTTGGTGGCTCTTGTTATTATGTTATTTTTATTGATGAATCAACCAGAAAAACATGGGTATATTTCCTAAAACAAAAATTAGATATTTTTGAAACTTATAAGAAATGGAAAGCTTTGGTTGAGAATGAGACAGGAAAAAAGTTGAAGTGTCTCAGATCGGATAATGGAGGTGAGTATTGCAGCAAAAAGTTTGAAGATTACTGCTCCTTAAATGGGATTCAAAAGCAAAAGACAGTTCCAGGAACTCCACAAGAAAATGGTGTGTCAGAGAGAATGAATAGGACTATCATGGAATGCGTGAGGAGCATGAGATTGCATGCTAGATTGCCCTTACATTTTTGGGCAGATGTTGTATATACTATTGTCTATTTGATAAATAGAGAACCTTCAACTCCTTTGGATGGTGGTATTCCAGAGGAGGCATGGACTAGTAAAAAGGTAAATTATTCTTTTCTAAAAACTTTTGGTTGCGAAGCTTTTGTCCATGTTGATAAAGAAAACAGAACCAAGCTTGATGCTAAATCTCAGAAATGTACCTTCATTAGATATGGGATAGATGAATATGGCTATCGGTTATGGGATTTTGAAAATAAGAAAATAATTAGAAGTAGAGATGTTATATTCAATGAGAAGGTTATGTATAAAGAACAGATGCAGGAAAAGAAGCATGAATAGGACAAACAAGAATATGTGGTATTGGATGAGATTCCTGAAAATGAAATGCCATAGGTACCTGATGCTCAGCAACAATAGATTGTCCCACAAACTCCTGTAACTGTTAGACATTATACGAGGACAAGTAGACCCCCTGAAAGATTTTCTTCTTCTTTGTATTCTATTTTATTAATGGATTCTGGTGAACCAGAAGAATATGAAGAAGCAATGCAGGTAGATGCCAAACAATAGTGGGAGCTAGGCATGAAAGAGGAGATGGACTCCTTGATGAAAAATAAGACTTGGGACTTAGTCCCTTTACCTACAGAAAAAAGAGCCTTGCCTAACAAATGGGTTTATCAGCTAAAGGAGGAGGAAGGAGGTCAGAAAAGATATAAGACCAGACTTGTGGTAAAAGATTTTGCATAGAAAAAGGGTATAGATTATGATGAAATATTTTCTCCAATTGTAAAAATGATTTCAATTAGAACTATACTTAGTCTTGTGGCTACAGATGATTTACATCTTGAACAATTAGATGTCAAAACAGCTTTTCTCCATGGAGATTTGGAGGAGGAAATTTAGATGTTGCAACCATAGGGATATGAGGTCAAAGGTAAGGAGAACTTAGTGTGCAGGTTGAAGAAAAGTTTGTATGGCCTAAAGAAAGCACCTCGGCAATGGTATTTAAAATTTGATAGTTTCATGGCTGAACACAGTTATCATAGATGTCATTCTGATCATTGTGTATATTTTAAGAGATTTGGTAATGGCAGTTATATTATCATGTTGCTTTATGTTGATAACATGCTTGTTGCTGGGTCCAACATGCAACATATAAATGACCTTAAACAGAAATTAGCTAGGTCATTTTCTATGAAGAATTTGGGTGCAGCTAAGCAAATTCTCGGTATGAGGATTACACGAGATAGGAAAAATAGAACCTTGAATTTGTCCCAAAGTGAGTATATAAAGAAGGTGTTGAAAATATTTAACATGCCAGATGCAAAAGCAGTTAGTACACCTTTGGCTAGTCATTTCAAATTGACTAAGGAGATGTGCCCAACAGTATAGGAAGAGGTTAATAAAATGTCTAACATCTCGTATTCATCAGTTGTTGGTAGTCTGATGTATGCAATGGTATGCACAATGCCAGATATTGCACATGTAGTGGGAGTTGTGAGAAGGTTTATGAGCAATCCGGGTATGGAACATTGGAATGCTGTGAAATGGATTCTTTGGTATTTGAAAGGAACTACTATGAAGGCATTATGTTTCAAAGGATCTAATGCTGCTCTAAGTGGATTTGTTGACTCTAATCTGGCGGGTGATATTGATTCATGGAGGAGTACTATAGGGTATGTTTTTATTATAGGGGGAATTGCAGTCAGTTGGATTTCTAGGTTGCAAAAGATTGTTGCACTTTCAACCATTGAAGCTGAGTATGTTGCTACTACAGAAGCCAGCAAGGAGATGATTTGGTTACAATATTTTCTGGAGGAATTGGGTCAGACACAAGAGGATAGCCCATTGTATACTGATAGCCAGAGTGCCATTCATCTTGCGAAGAACTCTACTTTTCATTCAAGGACAAAGCACATTTAGCTCAGGTACCAATTCATCTGGACTATTTTGGAGGAGGGTCAGTTACAGCTTGAGAAGATTCACACAAGTGAGAATCCTGCCAATATGTTCACGAAGGCAGTTCCATGGGAGAAGCTGATTTCGTCATCAGTTTCTGTTGGCCTTCTTGATTGATAATTGTGGAATTTATACCAGTCAAGTCCTAGTGTTTTATCCAGCAGATGCTGCATGTATAGTGGTGTCATGTAGTATCAGTCTCTAGGTGGGAGATTGTTCGGTGTGGAGCCTGATCAGTCTCCAAGCGGGAGATTGTTGAAATGTGGCGACTGATCAGCAAAGTATTGTAATAAAACCCTAAAAAGGTTGACTTTGTTTGTTGCCCTAAAAATGCATGTTATAAGCAGTTGGGATGCTTAAGGCATTGTAAGGTTGATGTACTATTTTTGCTGGATAATAAGAAAGATTGGATGACTGTGTATGGTGGACATAACCCATTATGGGTGAACCACATTAAATCTCTGTGTTATCTATGTCCTATTTTATTTCTTTATCTTTTGTATTTAAATCTACATATAATTGTTAGTTCATATTTGCTTCGGATCTGCTTGAAACCGTAACAGCTGCAACCCTCAGGGAAGGTTCACTACCTTACATGAATATTCAAACAACAATTTGATTTACATGACCTGAAAGAATAGCATCTCCAAATGCCTGATGACAGTTCTGATCAAGCACATTTGTCTGCTCTACAACACTCTTTTCTCAACACTTCACACCACTCTCTAGTATTATAGACACAACACCTAACACCAAATTACATGAATATGACACCTATTTATACAAATCATCAACCTTGACTACAAGTTCAGCTCAACCCTTAATACCTAGTTACAAAATTACATCACACGATACATACATCAACCATCGGACCAATACAATGCGATGACCACATAGCATGGACCCAAATAAAATCCTCGAACATGAAACATGGCCAAAAATCTCTCCAAGATCATTTGCAACATGCTACATTGCCAACAATGTCACATAACATGAAGAACATCACCAGACCCATAAGATCCTCAATAACATGCACAATGATCAATGCAGACTAGCAAGACAAATAGCACATGATTGGAAAACACCAACAATAATGTTAGAACCATCTGCAATAGCTACACTAAGACCACTTAATCAAATCTTCATTGATCAACATGCTGATACTCGAGAACACTCAAACATTAGCAACTGGGACTAAAAAGATAACTTGCAAAGAACCAAATCATGAACCATCTGAATTGAAGATACACATGAACATCCCAAAAACTCTCCCAAATCTGCAACTCAAGCTATAATCATTCCAAAGCACAATGGATAAAATACCAAAACACTGCAAAACTAAACATCAAAAAACCAATCCTCGTACTAAAATCCATAACTCAGTCAAATCACCACTTAGCATCATGAAAACAACATTGAATCAAGTATCTCTAGTTGATTCAGCATATCAAATAGATAAACCAACCAGATCAACTCTTTGCAATCACTGAAACACCAAAACACGGGAATATTTTGACATCAATGACAACAACATATCTTAGCAGCACCAATGTCCAACACTTCCAAAGCATGGAGTCAATGGAGTAGATAGGAGACATTCATTTTTTTCTTAATTGGGGATGGGGGCCTTCAATATTGAATTTGTTCAATTTTATTTCACTATAACTTTCCATGCTCTATGCCAAGTTTTAGGGGTTGATGTAAGAAGCAAGATTCCAATCCACATGATGATGATGAATGCAGATATTCATAACATAATATTAAAACATTATGGAGATAAGATATCATAAATTAATGCAACCTAAGGATCTCAATGGTCCAATGTAATGTTGGAGCATGAGTAGACCTAACTTTCATCCTACAAGGAGAGCTAGGAACTTGGATTTTGTCCCTTTGCTACAAAATAATTGAGATTGTGAAGTGTGCATATTTTATCTAGGTTAGCTAGAAAATTGAGTTATTTTAACAATAAATATAAAATTTATATAATGAAAGAAAAACATAATAAGATAGATCTAGAATACAGACACAAAAAGGAACCTAGATCTAAAAAACTAGAGAAAAAAGTGTCAGATCTGAGTACTAGTCACCCTAGTGTAAAGGTGTTTGAAATTGAGAGGTGATCTGGAATGTAGTCATAAGATGAAAATGTTATTTCCTATAAGTTCAACCCATCAAAATAGGATAGGGGTTCTCAATTAACTAGTTTGAGAATTTTTACCTAATTGAAGTCTATTGCAACTATAGGAGTTGAGGAAAAATCAACTCTATAGCTCCCAAAGATCACCTACATGCAAACCTGTCACAGAAAGAGAGAAGAAAAATAGCTATGGAGGCTAGAATTCAGGGATCCAAAAAAGAGGAGTCATATTGATTGTGCAACAAGAATGTAATTCAATAATTATAGTTATAAAAATACAAAAAGATAATTCTTATAAGAGGATACTCGAAACCCTAAAGGAGAAAACCCTAAAGAATTATAAGATTCCTAAGTTTAGCTTAAGCATGGAGTGTAATAGACTAATAATTAAATAAATAATTATTATCTAATAAAATATTACTCTAACACCCCCTTTAGATGAACTTAGGGAGTAGCTAAAAAACAACTAAGAACTAAAAAAGAATGTAAAAAATGAAGGAAAACAACAATGGGTCCCGACAACTAGGCCTGGTGAGGTACCCAAGTACAATGAAATCTCTGTAAAGTGGAAAAAAAGGAGAAAACCCTGTGAGAACAAAAATCCTCTCCAAGAAGAGATGAAAGCTCAAGTGAAGGAGTAAGGAGTCTCCAAACAAGAGTGTTCCATAAGATAGGAACAAAATGAAGAGAATGAATAACACCACTGAAGCATGAAATAACTGCAAACATTGTTGAAGAGTAACTGTTGGTCTAAAGAATCTCCATTGAAATAGAACATGACCACATAGAAAATATTGTAATTAGCATGAGTGCCCTCAAATGACACTACTCGAATCAGATGGAAAACAAAGGCAAACAATTGAACTAGAAGATACAGATGGCATGAAACACCAAAGCCTGAATAGCTGATCAATTGAACCAAGGAAGCATTTTAACCAATAGGACAAACCTCCCCATAATGCTAAAAATGGAGAGGGAGAGGTACACTAAAAAGAATGACCAACAAGAACTGCATGACAAAGAACCAGGAACATCAAAGGTGCGGAGAAAGTACATAGTGTCGTGGAAGGAACACTCACTTGACACACATCATGAGGCTAATGTCGTGGAAGTAACACTCACATGACAAAGGTAGATGGAAAATAAAGACAAACATCAACCCCCCATGGCACTTTACAAGTAGTGCATGTACAATAATGCACAAGATGTGCAAGATTCCAGGCATACAATGCATGGTGGCACTTTATCTCAATACGTTTTCATAAATAAAATGCTACAATGATAAGAAGAGATAGAAGAATGGAAATAGAAAGCCAAAGACGAGACATCCTACTCAAAGAATGAGATCCCAGGACCTAAAACATCCAAGATATTCACCAAAGTGTTGAAACATAAAAATATGAATAAAATATACTTGGAGAAGAATCTGGAAAATAGAACACTCATATGACTAGAAATTAATCAAAACAATCTTTCCAATAATATAAATTTTTCAAAAAACAGAGTTCGGATGCTTAAGTGATGTCTCCAGGAGTGCAAAAATGAACCTCTGGATTTGACAACAAAAAACACCATCAAAAAAGAAAAATCAGAAGTTCAAACCTCCATATCTAGATAGAGCTTGGAAAGAGTTTTCCGATGATATAAGGTTTTTGAAAAAGCCCCTCTGTATGACCAAGTTACGGCCAAAAGAAAAAAAAAAACCTCTTTTAGGGCATAAAAAGGGTTAAAAAAAAAAGACCAAATTTTTTGGATGCATTTGCAGGTACAACTGTAAGGATTTTTGCACCTCGTAAAGTGTGCCAATGAAAAAATCATGCCCCAGATGCCCCTATCACCAAAAATAGGCAAATTATATATCAAAATTCATGGAATTAGCCTTTTGCATCCAACTGAGATATCCTTTCGGCACAAAAATTTAGCAAAAAATTAGCTACCCCCAGAAATGAAAAAAGAAAACAACTACACAAACCCCCAAATACTTAGATCTGAAGAATAAGGCCCAAAAACTCTCATGAAGAGAAGAAGGGCATGCAAATCTGGAGCTTAGATACCATATTAGAGTTGAGGAAAAATCAACTCTAGAACTCTGATACCATATTGGAGTTGAGGAAAAATCAACTCTACAGCTCCCAAAGATCACCTGCATGCAACCTGTCACATAAGGAGAGAAGCAAAAAATCTATGGAGGCCAGATTTCAAAGATCTAGAAAAGAGGAGTCATATTGATTGTGCAACAAGAATGCAATTCTATAATTATAGTTATTATAAAAATACAAAGAGATAATCCTTATAAGAGGATATTCGACACCCTAAAGGAGAAAACCCTAAAGAATTATAAGATTCCTAAGTTTAGATTAAGCATGGAGTATAATTGAATAAATAATTATTAGGTAATAAAAGATTACTATAATAGCAACCTATGAAGTCTTCTTTGTGCTTATGTACCACTTTCTTTGTCAAATCTAAACCTACATACATGGTAAATGGGGAAGAAGGGTTGTGATTTATGGGGGCTTGCCTAATTCAAACCCCATGTTTGTTTTCCTACCACCAAAATATCTCTGATGATGAAAAAGAGTGTTTCCTATGGAGGATAGAGGCTAAGTAGTAATGGAAATGCTAATTTGACAAATGTTACCTCAAGTATAAACACTTGGAATGAAGTATCATATAATACTTGATGTGAAGTCCTACAACATATTAGTGCATGATTTCATTATGGTGAAATACAATATAGTTGATCATGATTACTATAATAGAATTATATGTTTAAATGCTATCTTCTTTGAATACAATTTTGAATTCACGCGAAGGCAATAAGAAGACTTGTGAATGAATAGACTTTTGAAATGACAGAGAGAGTTGTATTTATATGAAACTTACAATTTTTTTAATTTATTTTTTTGGGAAGGCTGACAACAAAGGATAATTCTCATTATTTACAAAGTTGAATTTCACTCTTTGAAGGTTGAGCTCAAATTTCTTGGATAGGGTTGTACAACACCCTAATCCTATAAAAATAAGCCCTATAAAAGGTTATTAATAGGGGAATGAACCAAGTTTCAAGAAATGGTCCCAAAACTAAGCACAATCAAGTTTAAATTAGGCATCCTCCAAAGTGGGTGGAAACTAAGTGTGAAATTATTAAGGTGTACATTTTACAACACTAAATTTATCCCCCAGTTTAGCAGGAGCATGAACTTATCCTCATACTCTTGATAAAGTATGGATAAGTCAAAGAGTTTTTCATCAAGACATTGAAGAGAAAAGGTAACTCTAAGCTTGGAAAGGTGATAGACCCTAAAACTTAAGATCTTATCAATCTATGTAATATCAAGATAAAAGACAAGCATAGAGTGAAAAATATGATCATTGGTAATGCACATGGATCATGCAAAACACAAAAAATGGTATCTAGGACTAGTAAGACCTATGTATTCTCACTGGGATCCATATCCATAAAGAAAAGGAATGACATCTAGGACTAGTAAGAACCTCATATGCTTAAGAGGATTCATGTTATAAACACACAAAGTATGGAAATTAGGAATATCAACATCCTAATATATTTACTAGAAGCCATCTCCACAAGGAGTCACAAGGATACCATGTTTTTTTATGTTAGGTGGCTTGAAAAAAAGTTAAGGTCTTAGGACTAGAAAGAGGTGTTATGCTAGGTTAGTTTCACGCCAATAGAGATTAGAAGGGAAAACAAAATCTCTTTGCTTGTTGGGTAACCTTGAGATAGTGTTGCAAAAGGGTTATTGTAGTAGCAAATCGTGTTAATGGTTTTTGGTCAAAGTGTATAACATATTTTATGTTGTATACATAAAGTGGAATGCATAGAGAAATATATTCACCCACCTTAAGGTAATTGTGTATGCCAAATGAGGGGAATTGCCTTTAAGATATTATACATTCAAAGATAAGAATATCATAATAATGAAATGCCCCCAAATATAAAGATGCTGAGGTGATGTCACATATAAATAATATACTACAAGAGTGCATAAGGGATCGAAATATCTAGGGTCAATATGTTCATAACATAAATGATGTATATCAATATGATTATTCTGAATTGGCCTCATTAGGCCCCAAATGCAGTAAACCGATGAATCCAAAGGAGGAAGAGAAAATGATAAGAAACAAAGGACTTTTGGGTCAACATGGAAGAAATTAAAAATGCCTCAACACTTTGCATATTCCCCAAAAAATAACATAAGAGCACATTTACAACAAAACATATATGATAGATAGAAGACTAGGAATACAATAAACATGTGTCACAAATATGTCAATTTCTTTATATCCTTGTGCCAATAAAGCATCAAGAGTCCTGCAAAGAAAAATTAATAAATAAAATGCATGCCAAGTAGTAGATCATGGGGAATCGCATTACATGCAAGCAACACATAAAGATAAAGTGGTACTGCACTTACAAGCTAGTTTATAGAAAATTATTTGTCCCCCAATATTTCTCATCATAAAGAGATATTAGGTAATATATGCTAAAGGGATATGAATAGTATAGTATGTTTAGAGCTATTTCTAGTTTCAAAAATGGACCATTGCCTAAGAAAGGATCACTATGTGTCTTACTAGGAGCTAGAGTCAATGCTTTAAAAAAACATCTTGAGAATAACTCAAAATAATTCTCTATGATTTCAACCACGTCATCCAAACCATTACCTAAATTTATTATCATAGGTGGTACAGTGGAAGAAGAAGGAGGATAAGAATCCCTTGGAATTGCCAACTTCATCTTTCAGCTAGGTTGGGCAAGGTAAGGATCATCTTTAATAGTAGGTGAAGGTAGAGAAGGCTAAAAATGTGAGGCCAAATCAACTTCCCATTCCTTATTTTAAGAGTCGCTTCTTAGAGAAAGCTTATTGTACATAGTATGATGTATTATATGGTAATCTCCCATACTACTATAATGTCAATTACAATCTAGAGATTATATAGAAGGAGGTTGGGTATTAATCAATATCGATACCCTTTCTTCATTTTATCTAAGAAAAAAAATAAACCTCTAATGATTCAAAATAGGAGAGAGTCTAGATATGTGTTGGTGTTTTACTCATGTTTTTCTTTATAGGATTGTGGAGGTGGAACTACAACATACAAACTAGAGACTCTCGAAAGGGGAAGTATTCTTGATTCAAGGTGTAGTTCACTCATTACCTATGAGGCAGGAAGAGTTACTTATATATACATAGATGTTATAGGATCCTTAAGGGTAGCAATCCAAGTGGGACATAACAAAATGCGAAAGGATGACTTGGATATTCTCTTGGGTTTAAACTTTTGGTAAGAAAGAATCAAAGAGTCTTCACTAGGTTGAATGACATGAGGTGGTTGAAGCTAGATTTGAATATTTTTAAAGGAATATGATGTGTTGTGGAAAATTTTGTAAAACTTAAATTATGTATTATTTTTAACATTCCAATTTCTAGGTTTGTAAATATGGTGAGCCTTTGGATTTGTTCTATATCATTGAACTACCCCTGAGAGTTTTTTCATCTTGCCTCTTTTGTGGTCATTAAGTGACCTAGTATTATTATGTTGGTAGTTTACCTCCTCACTTATGAGATGAAAGTACTTCTATTAGAGCATGCTTAAGGATATTGCAATGGTCCTATCCATTCTTTCTCCTAGAGTTAGTTATTTTAGCTGTTAGAGCAGTACCATATCTTGATCTTATATGGTGGAAATGAACCTTACTACATTCTTGGATATAGAGTATACTTTTTGACTTACACATTCTTTTATCATTTTTCTTGTGAGAATTGTGTATGTGTGACTATGCCTTGTGACATATCCTAGTATGAGGGAGTCAACATTTTTTGTTTCACATAGTTGGGTGGTGTGGAAACCACCATTAGGGACCAAATGATTAGGAATTATGTTCAAGCATTGGACCTTTCTCTTTATAGTTTGTTTATGTATTTAGTTTCATTCTAATGTAAAATGTATAAATAAGGACACATAAGTATTAATTAAAAGTAATAATAATATTATTTATTTGAATCTCACTTGGAGATGGAGTATTATAATATTGGAATTATAGTAAAATTTGGTTTCTAGTTACATGACTCAATGTTGGAATCAAGCACACTTATATTGTAATTTACTTCCATACTTGAATGTTAAAATGATAAAATGAATGTAGGAATCTCTATTTTTGGGGGCTTAAAATAAAATTTCCCTTGAACAGGATTTATCTCCTATCCTTGAACCTAATAGAGCTATTTAAATTGTCAAAAAAATTCCTAAGTATTTCAGGCCTTTCTTGTTTGGCCTTCACCTTAACAGTTTCTTTAAATTTGTGAAAGATATAAGGCTTATCATTGAACCCTAATCATTGAAGAGTCCTTAGAGGATTTGATTTCTTTAAGGTTGTGAAACTTTAGTTCTTGGGATTGGGCCCTAATGGTTCAACCTTTGTTTGGTAAGTGGAAGATTGGATAAGGTTGGAAGGGGTGGATAACATGTCTTTAGTCTAACCCTAACCCTCTAGCAATAAGGGTAAAGAAAAAATTCAATCCCCAACACCTTGAGAAGTGTCAAGGGTAATTCCAAAGGATTACCCCAAACACCTCATGCATTCAAGAAGGGGTCATTGGCCTACCCCTAACACCTTAGCATCGAGGGTCAAGGGTTGGGACTTTGGCCTAACCCTTACCACCCCCTTGGAAGGAGTTAAGTCAAACCCCCAACCACTTAAGCTTGACATGCTGAAGAGTTTCCTTGATGTTTATTGTACAACTTGTCATTGTACTTGTCATCTTGCTTTTGCAACATGTCATTATACTTAGGGAATTACCACTTGTGTTAGAAGTGGTCTTAGGTAGTTGTTGAAGGGATTAGAGGTGATTGTACCCTCATCCTACTCTAATGTGTTTTTGAAAGAGAGCACAGTCATGGCTCAGCACCCAATTTTTATTTTGGTTTCAATCGCTTCCTATTGTAGGTCTATCATGGTGGTTAATTCCATGTTTTTTAATGCTTCCACTAGTTCCTCCTTGATTATGTATTGGAGATTTTTTTCTTGTTATCATTGGCTTCATGGAATTGTGTACCACATGAAACTTATGAGAAAATTATTATGTGAGTGTGATATGTTATTGTTAGACATAATGTGCCACTAAGAGGGGGGTGAATCAGTGGTATCCAATTTCTTTTCCCTTAAACTCCTAAGTATGTGTATCGGTTAACATCCTAATACTTAGTAGGTCTTCTAATAAGATAAACCAAAACAATGTAATGCAAGCATACACAAGGGCACATCTCATGACACTAGTATATACGAGGAAAACCCAAGATGGGAAAAACCTCGGTGAGAAATGATGCTGGAGTCTACTATTCCAATCCAACCTCACAATTAATCTTTGATTACAATGTTTAGAACACCAACCCAAGGAGCCCCATCCCTTATTTATGGAACCAACCCAAGGAGCACCAACCCTTGCACTGAGATCCAACTTAGTGATCTTCAATGAGCATAATCAATTACAAAAGTAATAGCCTTGTTACAAATGAATTTTGTCTATTCTACAAATACCTTCACTAGATCCTCTATCCAATACACTACTGATTCTCTATTCACCTCTTTACTGCAACAACCTTATCTCCTAATGCAACTTACTCTCCCTTGCACCTTCACGAATTTAGTCTCTTCTTCTTTCTTAAGTTCATCTCTTTGCTAGTTCTTCTATTTGTTGGTTCTCTCTTCTCTCTGTCACAATGTTGATGTTCACTTCCAATCTTGATAACTTAGTCAGATATCTATCATTTGATCCTTGCCAGTTCTTAACTTGCCTTCTCCACCATCATCTATGATTCTTCTCTTCCAGTCTTGTTCTCTATCGGTTCTCTCTTCTGTAAGACTCTATCGCCAATTGTCGGTTGCCTCACTATTGTTGGTTGAACTCTTCAACCATGTTCTCTCTCCAATAGTCTCTCCTCTGATACTTGTTGAGTACTTTACTAATTTCTTATCTCACATGCAACAACACACTCTCATTCAACAACAACACCCTCTCATCTAGTGGCAGCCTTCATAGACTTTGGCTTGCATATTTATAAACAAGTTTTGTTGCCAAAAACCCATTCAAAACTTCAGAGGGTTAGGGTTTCATCATCTAACTTGATGCAAACCAAATCCAATCAGATCTCCTTTCAGAGATCAACCTCCTACAATGGATCAATGAACTCCACCGATCGTGCAACTTCCAATACACATTTTCTAAGTTTAGAAAACATGACTCCTTCAGTTTGCACTTGTCACACACCTATAAAGTGATCATGTAAATAGCTTCACCTGCCTTGATCAGCACCTAGAAACTTGACCTTGATCATGAATTTATCCAATCAGATCTTTGTTCTCTAATTAGTCTTGAGCCACTTTCTTCTGCACCTCGAACCATGAAACACGCTATCGACATAAATGCTAACCTATCACCATCTTCCTCACAAACAACACATTCATTGACATGTGCATGCATGCCACTTTACCTCCACATGGCCCCTTTGTCAGCATCCACCTTTGCTAGGTCGGTTATATTAGTCTAGACAAGATCACTGACAAACCACTCACCTGGGTTATCTACCAGTTGATAGACTCTGTCGGTTATACCTTAACTGGTCTTCTTTCAACCTTGCACTCTACTTCCCTTCTAGTGGAACACTCAACCAATCAGCACACTTGCTAACCAACCTTATGCACATCTTCATCAGATGGGAGTCTTTTGTATCTACACTTTCTCTATATTCTTAGTGGACATATTTACTGTAAACACCTCGATGACACTATGTCATCAACCTTCAACTACCTCCATCTAATGCATTTGCATTCTAGTTGCACTCTTTGTCTATAGTTTCTCAACCTTTCCTTCTTCATCATCAACCCGAACATCATCTCAACTGGTTTGTCAAAGTGACAAACCCATCACTTATTTACTATTCCTTCTCTATCCCGGTAGCACATCATGTATTCACATATTGATCTGGTGCACATCCCTAATCTCATGCACTTAAGGAAACTTAGTGTTTCACCTGTAGATCCGGTGTGAGCCTTCAATCACCTACCTTCTACTCTTATCTCTTATCTTGGTGGACTATGATGCATTTTATGCATAATAGGAGATAAGCTCCACTTATTGGTGGGAGTGGATCTTTGTCAAAATCTGCATTTTTCAATGCACCAATGTGGCTTCCTTGTTTGAGTAGCATCTCTTCAAACAGGCACATGTGATCTAGTTTGGGCACACTCACTATTAGTCATCTCTTCAAATGGTAACCGCATCTTTATCTAGTGGGAGTCCTACTGTTTCACATCCATATAGTATACCGGTGACCTGTACATATGTCTCCTCTGGTGTTGATATGATTTAGATAAAATTCCCCCTCTTCATCACAATCAACTGACCAACATCTTGCTCTCTTCTAGATGTCATCATTTATCAATTGTTATATCATATTGGTCTACTGTCTATATCTTCAACACAATTAAAACACTAACTTGTCTACCGATGACTCCAATGACCATTTGTGTTGAATGACATCCTCACCCTTACCGATGACCTACTAAGCTAGGTGACATTAAAGACATCACATCTGATATGCACCAGTAACAATGATGCACATAGATCTCTTATACTGGTAGCCATCCAATACCAATTGACATCAATGACAACAAAATATGAACAATCTCCCCCTTTGTCATTGATCTCAACACATGTAGTATCCGACATACTACATATTAGTTCTCCCCTTTTGTGTGATCCATGGATTCTCACACATGTAGTATTTTTCTCCTCCTTGTATCTACCAGGCACTAACAAAGATTCTTCTCCCCTTTAGCTCTACCAGATGCATCATCTCCTTTAACCCTCATACTTTGCATCTTCTCAAATCACAACATTTGAGATGGAGGGCTCAACCATCAACTGAGGCCAATTTTTCAGCAACCAAGTGTATATGTAAACTGGAACCCTAATGCATATGCAAGACTAAAACCAATTGAAGGCCCATGTGTTAGTGAATACAACATACCTATCAGTCAAACTGCATCATGACCCTTCTAATACCAATTGATCTTAAGAATCAAATGTGATTGTACTATGAGTGCTACCAATTGGGAAAGTAGATACCCTTAATCATGAAATTCTCTAGAGTATTCCTACAACAATTTCCATCTTTTGTAGTTGATGCAGCCAGTATCCCCACAAGTTCAAGAATGCTAGTTTTGTATCATAAGTACTTGAACTCCCTCTGATTTATACATCCCATGTCCTTATTTCCTAACAGGTTCAAAACCAAAACCCCAATTTGTACCATATACCGGTTGAGTTGTGCATATGAGATCAATTAAATGATCTCTCAATTCCACAATTTTCATCATAGCTTATGACATGATCCTAGGTGTACACAATGCCATACAATATCATTATCAAGCCATAAATCAAACCAGTTACCCCAAAAATATGCATGTTTACATAATCAACACCTAGGACAACATATGTCATTCAGGTCTTCATCAACACCACCTAACACATAAACTCCTCATTCCATGCTATCAGGGTTAATACAATGATCTTGAACCTCATTGTCTTACATAACCTACAAGTACATGTTAGCATTCTTACCGGTAACATCCTGAACATGTCGGTTTCTTGTACTAGTCCATCATCACTATCAGAGCACCTTCCTGTAACTGTTGACTTCCTGTGTCAATTTGCATTTGATCCCAATTGCAAATTTGCCAAACATTGACACATGCAGTAGTGATCCATCTCTAATTTGTAGGTGTGTAGCCAAGGCAGCCACTACACACACTTATCTTCTCATTTCCTTTCTTTATATTAACAATAGTTTGTTCTTCCATGTGTCCTTCCTCATTGAGGGGGTGAATGATCTAATCAATATGTTACTCCCCTTGAAGTCCTGCATCTCCTTTAGGCCTTAGGAGGAGATATCACTCGTACTATGAGTGCACAGTGTCAGTCCATGGTTGCATCTTCTTTCTTCTTCTTCGATACCTACTTGGTCTCATTTTTCTTCCCATTTTAGTCTTGAGAGCAGGTGTTACCTTCTTTTGCTAATGGGTCCTTCCATTTCTGGATTCTTCCACATAACCAAAAGTAGTGCTATAGTAGCACACAAAATCCATGCCAATCTCATGATTAGGGAACCTTCTAACATATTGGTTTCCTCTTCCTTTCTTGATCATGCCACTGTATGTAGTTGTCGGTCTCCATGGATTCCTTGCATGCATAGGTACACTTCTCATCTTGTTCCATGCAGGTCTTTGTCGTTCATATGCTCTGTATCCATTTCTATGTTGAGCATAGCTGCTATATCGGCTTCCATATGACTGCAAGTTCTTCTTCCTGCATTCAAACACTCTATGGCCAAATCCATTGCACTTATAAGAAACACTATTTGCATAACTAGGAGAGGAATTATGCATGTATCTACTCCTTGATACATTTTTCTCATAAGCATGATATCTATGAGATCCTGGATTGTTCCTTCTAGATCCCTTTCTACATTCTTCTACCTTATGGCCATAACCATTACATGCAAAGCAATAACCGGAGAAGGAATATTTATAACTTACAAACTTATTCTACCATGCATGGGGAGATCTCACTGGTTTGGAATCTCCATTTCTACTTCTTTGGGGATGGATCCTAGGTTGTCCATTCTTTGTATTTCTTCCATTTGATCTCTTCTTTTCCCACACTTTCTTTGTCTTGTGGGCAGTTGCATTTCCTTGTCCTCTACCACTAGGTCTTTTTTGCTATCTTCTCATGTTCTTTCTTCTGATGAAGCTACCTTCTCCCATCCTCCCATTTCCTTTGGGATCTGTATTGTTTCTCCTTCTTGTAGCACTGGTCTTCATCCTTGTCTGCATGTCTTCACTAGTTGTGGTTAGATCAACCTTGTTTTGAGGAGTATTCCATATAGTGAAGGTTTGTCCCTTGTTAGCTCTATTAGAGGAGACAAACAGAATGTCATTGTGGGGGAGATTATTGCTAGTGGAGCATTCACCAACACCACTTCCTAGTCCTTCAATGTCCTCGGCATGCTTTTGCTTTTTCAACATTTTATCCAAGGCATCACTAATACCATCAAACTGGATTCTTACCTTGAGCTCATCCTAACATTTCTCATGGTCATTTCGAATAATCTCTATTTCTCTAACCAGTTGTTGATACTCTTTATCTTTTGCCTCTAGCTCAAATGCTAGATCTTTACACTGACACTCTGTGGTGTCTTCTTGTTGAGTCTTCAACTTTGAGATGCATTTCTCAGATTCTTCAAGGCATTTGATCAACTAGTTTTGCTGCACAACTACAGCATTCTTGAATAACTTGTATTCATTCCTCACTCTACTAATTTATTCAAGTGCACTTACAAGTTCACCTTCAAGGTCAACTTCAACTTCATCTTCTTTTCCTCCTTCACTATCACTGCCAAACACATATTGTCGGTAGGAATGATCTGCATGATCATTCTCATATGTGTGTTTCTCATCTTTTGATTCTTGTGTCATGAAGAGATGGGTTCCTTCTTCATCATTTTTGCGGATGCTAACAGATCTGCCTTCATCATTTGCAGATGCATGAGTTGCATTTCTTATCTTATCATCAGAAACCAGTTCTACAATAGTAGGCTCATTTCCATAGAGTTTCTTCAATCTATCCCATAATCTTTTTTTTGATCTACATCTGTCCACCTATGAGGAGACATCATCTTATAACCCATAGAGTATAGCCTTCATTGCTACATCATTGCATTGGTTTCTTCTTTCTGCATTTGAGTCGGTGAGAGGACTGACTTTAATAGGGTGGCCATTTACAATAGACGTCCATACATCATACGCTAATGAGGATAAGTAGACTTCCATTCTACAACTCCAAATAGAATAGTTTGAACCATCAAATACCGGAGCTAGGTTTGACACTAAATAGACCATTGTGTCCTTAAGCCTAAATCTACCCAAGCTGGAGGAAGCTTATCAACGGGGAACCTAAGCTTTGATACCAATTGTTAGACACAATGTGCCACTAAGAGGGGATGAATTAGTGGTATCCAATTTCTTTTCCCTTAAACTCCTAAGTATGTGTACTGGTTAACATCCTAATTCTTAGTAGGCCTACTGATAAGATAAACCAAGACAATGCAATTCAAGCATACACAAGGGCACATCACATGACACCAATATATATGAGGAAAATCAAAGATGGGAAAAACCTCGGTGAGAAATATTGTTGGATTCTACTGCTCCAATCCAGCCTCACAATGAATCTTTGATTACAATGTTTAGGGCACCAACCCAAGGAGCACCAACCCCTGCACCGAGATCCAACTCAGTGACTATCAATGAACATAATCAATTACAAAAGTAATAGCTTTGTTATAAATTAATTTTGTAACTCTTCTGCAAATACCTTCACCGGATTCTCTATCCAATGCACTACAAGTTCTCTACTCACCTCTTTACTATAGCAACCTTATCTCCTACTGCAACTTACTCTCTACTGCACCTTCACTAGTTTAGTCTCTTCTTCTTTCTTGCCAGTTCAACTCTCTGTTGGTTCTCTCTTCTCTTTGTCACAATGTTGTTGTTCACTTCCAGTCTTGATAACTTAGTCAGATGTCTATCATCTAACCCTTTTTTAGTTCTCAGCTTGCCTTCTCTACCATCATCTATGATTTTTCTTTGTCAGTTATGTTCTCTACCTCTTCTCTCTTCTATTAGACTCAATGGCTAACTGTCGGTTGCCTCATTGTTGTCGATTGAACTCTTCAACCATGTTCTTTCTCACACAGTCTCTCCTCTGATACTTGTTTAGTACTTGACTAATTTCTTCTCTCACATGCAACAACACACTCTCATTCAGCAGCAACACCCTCTCATCCAGCGGTAGCCTTCATTGATTTTGGCTTGCATATTTATAAACTAGTTTTCCTGCCAAAAACCCATTCAAAACTTTTGATGGTTAGGGTTTCTTCATCAAACTCGATGCAAACCAAATCCAATTAGATCTCCTTTCAGAGATTGACCTTGTGCAATGGATAAATCAACTCCACTAATTGTGCAACTTCCAATACATGTTTTCTAAGTTTAGCAAACACAACTCATTCTTTAGTCTACACTTGTTAGACACCTATGAAGCAATCATGCAGATAGATTCACCCGCCCTAATCAACACCTAGACACTCGACCTTGATCATGAAGCCATCCAATTAGATCTTTGTCCTCTGATCAATCTCAAGCCACACTCTTCTGCACCTCGACCTATGAAACTTGCTATTGACATAAATGTCGACTTGTAACCATCTACGTCGCTAACAACACATTCACCAACCTATGCATGCATTCCACTTCACATCCATGTGACCCCTTTGTCAGCATCCAACTTTGCTAGGTCAGTTATGTCAATCCAAACAAGATCGCCGACCAACCACTCATTCAATTTATCTACTGGTTCACAAACTCTGTCAGTTATACCCTAACCGGTCTACTTTCAACCTTGCACTTTTCTTCTCTTCTGGTGTAACACTCAACCGGTCAACACACTTGCTAACCAACCTTATGCACATCTTCATCAGATGGGAGTCTTCTTCATCTGCACTTTGTCCACATTACCGATGGACATACTTTTTGGTAAACACCTTAATGACACTATGTAATCAACCTTCAACTACCTCCATCTGAGGCATTTTCATTCCTGTTGCACTCTTTGACTATAGCTTCTTGACCTTTCCTTCTTCATCATCAGCTTGGACATCATCTCAACCAGTTTTTCAAAGTGAAAAACCCATCACTTCTTTACTCTTTCTTCTCTATCCCAGTAGCACATCATGTCTTCACATGTTGATCCAATGCACATCCCTGATCTCATGCACTTAAGGCAACTTAGTGTTTCACCTGTAGATTCAGTGTGAGCCTTCAATCACCTATCTTCTACTCTTCTCTCTTATCTCGGTGAACTATGATGCATTTTATGAATAATAAGATATAAGCTCTAGTTACTAGTGGGATTGGATCTTTGTCAAGATTTGCATTCTACAATGCACCAATGTGGCTTCCCTGTTTGAACATCATATCTTCAAATAGGCATATGTGATCCGGTTTGGGCACACTCACTGTCAGTCATCTCTTCAAATGGTGACTACATCTTTATCTAGTTGGAGTCCTGCTATTTCACATCCACATAGTATATCGCTCACCTGTACATACTTCTCCTCCAATGTTGATGTGATTTAGATAACATTCCCCCTCTTCATCACAATCAACCAACCAACATCTTTCTCTCTTACAGATGTCATCATTTACCGATTGTTATATCATATCGGTCTCCTGTCCATATCTTCAACATAAGTCAAACACTAACTTGTGTATCGATGACTCCAATGGCCATTTGTGCAGAATGACATCATCACCCTTACCAGTGACTTGCTAAGCTAGGTGACATCAAAGACATCACATCTGATATGTACCAGTGACAGTGTTGCACATACATCTCTTATACCGGTATCCATCCTATACCGGTTGACATCAATGACAACACAATGCCAATAGTTATGTTACACAATTTGTTTTGGTTGTTGTGTTTCAAAAAAAATTATTTAATCAAGTTTTTCCTTGGTCCTTTAGATGTGGCATCACATGGGTGGAATGCAAGTTTAGCAATGAAGGTAAGATTCATGGTAAATATATTTTATTATGTGTATTAATACTAGCTTTGATAAGTGTTTTATGATGAATTTAATTATCATACTCAAATAGATCTCCCTAGTAACATTAACCTACATCTTGTAAGAGGATCACAAAAAGGATGAGCTAACCATGTCACCCCCTATATTACACAAAACTAAACAAGTTAGGCATTTTCCATTATGGATATTTTGTTCATCGTATTGTTTTATTTTTATCAGTAATTTTACTATATTTTATTAATGATAAACATAAAGCGTTACAACAAAGTAAAAGGTCATTATTCTTAACCAACTAATTCATGAGTCCTTTGCCACCTACATAGACACGTGAGAACACCTATGTCTATGAAGCACCCAGACTGTATCGTTGACCATATTTTTTAACTAATTAATAATTAAAATATAACTAGTATTTATTTTTCAATTAATTATTAAACATGGTCAATGATACAATCTGGATGCTAGATAGACGTTGCCCATGAGGTCAGCCCACAGACCAAAAAAAAATTGTCCACTCTAAGCCGTACATACAACGAATACATATGTGCATAGTTGAAATGTATATTTGCACAAAACTATGCCAAAGGGGGCACACCAGTCCCCTAAGACCTCCCTAATCCTTCCAAATACCTATTACACAGTAGAAAAATGGGTTTCACCCATACAACATCATCATTCAACACCCACCCAAGTGAAAATAAAATGTAGAAAGAAAGTTTTTAAACACAGAATAACCCGCACTAGCTTTATGTTGGGTATATGAAGCCCAATAGTCACATGGTTGTCTGTCTTCCCAAGAAGACTCTTCATTTCATATTTGATATGTTTATATAAATGGCTATGTGCAGCCCATACATGATCTACTGTGTAATTGGATATTGGTTAATAAGAATTCTCCCTGTGTTTCTAGTGGACGTAGCCAGTTAGTGGTGAACCACGTTAATCTTGTGTCTTGAGTTCTTTGTTGTGTCTATTATTCTTTCTATTTTTTTTTGTTCATTATTATGTGTTTTCTCTACTCGTTTTTAAACTAACAATTGGTATCAGAGCTTAGGTGAAGTGATTGAGCAGAGATGAAGAGATAGATAGACAGAGGATTGAAAATTCTTGAGAAGATGTAGAAGTTCAAAGTTAGAGAAATTAGTTGCTGGTATCAAGCGAGGCCAGGTCAAAAGAAATTGTTGTTTCCTTGAGAAGGCTAAAAGGCAGCCAAAAGATGAAGACACTGATCCAGTCATCGAAGATTTTCTTGCAAATTTAGACTCGGTGGAGAGTAAAATTGTGCAAGCAAAAGTTAAAACAAAATGCGATGTTCATTGGTGGGATGGATGGAAAAATGAGAAGACTTTGGCTGAAGAAGAAGAGGGTTTGAAGTATTCATTGTTTGAAGATTTTCTTGATTCGACTAAAAAAAAGGACGCTGAAGAGGAGGATGCTGAAGCAAGTGAAGATGAAGTTGATGAGGTTGAGACCAAGGCTCAGGAGGATTATGAAAAAGAAAAATTTATGAGGTTGAAGGAAGAGAATCTTCTACTCACTGACAAACTGATTTGTATGGACCAAAAGTTGATGGTTTTGTGTCACATCATGAATATTAGAAAAGAAAACTTTGAGAAAGAATGGGATTTCTTTTAAGAGATCATATTTCAGCAAGAGGAAAGTGATGGGAAGCTCCTAACTAAGGACTCTTTTCTCACAAAAATGTATGCCTTGTTGATAGGAAAGTCTTTCTTTGGTGGAAAGAATCCACAAGAGAATTCAGGGTGCCTGGAGATTGAATATCCCAGGAGCACAGGGATTATAGAGCTCATAGAGGCAGGAGAGAGCCTCTAGCTCAAGGTTGCGCAAGATCTAGAAGACTTCAGAAAGGCCGAGGATAAGGTCTTTGAGGAAAATGAATTTCAAAAAGAACAAAAGAGTGATGATTTATTGCTCCAAATTGCAGAAATAGAGGTAGAGTGGAATGCATTGATTGCAGGTGCTGCACAAGTTTCTGCACAAAATACAACAAATTCATTCAGTGAGGCAACTGTGAGAATTGGGAGTGATGTTTGTAGGCTATTCACACCTATACAAGAGTTTTATATTTGGGTATTAAAATTTGATACTGGTGATCTTCTAGATATTCTATTACGAGGGAGCACAAAAGCAAGAGACTTTGACGGAGGAGTGTATTATGCATATGTTAATAGTAGTGTTCCTGATTATGGACTACCAAATGAAGTAGTTAGAGAATATGTTTTTAAGTCTAATCTGACTTGGAGAAGATTTATTTGCACTATTCATGAATAGAGTTTGGCAATATTAAAATCTTCTCAAGAGTTGATTGTAGTATGAGCCTTGGAATGGAGATGCAGAGAATGTTACAGGCTGTGCCGGTTGGACTTCACAGGGGAGATTGTTGGGTATATGAAGCCCAATAGTCACATGGTTGTTTGTCTTCCCCAAAAGACTCTTCATTTCATATTTGATATGTTTATATAAATGGTTGTGTGTAGCCCATACATGATGTATTATGTAACTGGATATTGGTTAATAAGAATTCTCCCTTCGTTTCTGGTGGACGTAGCTACTTAGTGGTGAACCACGTTAATCTTGTGTCTTGAGTTCTTTGTTGTGTCTATTATTCTTTCTTTTGTTTTCTATTCATTATTATGTGTTTTCTCTGCTCATTTTTTAACTAACACTTTAAGGTTTCCTTAGCTTCCCCATGGGACTAATGAACCAGTAGTCCTCTAGCCCAAACTTTATCTTCTTGCCACACCCTTTCTCTCACTCCACCCTCTCTTATTCACATTCCAAATATTGAGCTTGCAAGAAATCATTTAGGGAGTCCCACCCTTTTTGAGCTTCTGCTTGACGTTCCTCACAATCGCTTAACACGCTCCATGCCAAGGAGGGGTGCAATGGAGGTTCCATAGTGCCAAAATTTTGCTAATCATGACCATGGTGAGCATGTAAACCCACAACTAGCTCCACCATTGCTAAAATTATTATCATACCACCACACCATTTTGGACACACCCACTCTTTCATTCCCTTCAGAGTCTCCTCCTCGAATCCTAGCTTCAAACCCCATGCCATAAAGGTCGAGGCTATGTGATGTTTTTCATCTTTTTCAAAATGAAAATTAAACATATATAATTTTTCAAAAATGGTCGTTGGAATGTGATGTCTTTTTGAACAACTGATTTTGAACAATCATGTGTTTTAATCTTATTTTGAAAACCATGGAAAAAAAATCAAAAAATACATCGCATGCTAAATATAATGCTCCATAGCCAGCTTCTAATGACACAATGGTATTTGAAGGAGTACGCCAACTGATTGCCACTCCACTTAACATGAGATATTTTTAAATCTTCAAAGGTGGCTAAGAGAGATTTGGTTTTTAAATATATTTATTCAGGCTTCATGCACACACTTCACCTTTTATATTGCACTGACAATTATAAGCAAATCCCCTTTCAGGTGGATCTAGAACACAAACAAATTTTTATCCATGAAGACTGAATTCAAGGCTACCTAAATCTTAGCCTCATTCTTGGTTCCATCATAAAGTCATTTTTCTCTTATAGCTAGAAGACTCCCCTACCAGTTTCTCATTGCATACCCTATTATGGAGGGGCTTGGATTCCCCTTAGACACCCCATCAAAATTCAATTTCATCCAACTTAATTTTAGACATTCCTAATGATCCTTCATAGCAATTTGGTCATCTAGATTTACCTAACAAGACCTCTTAACAGACCTTGTTCATCATATTATTATAAATAAGAGACACAACCCAAATCTAGTGATAATGTGTAAGGTTCACACAAAACCTTTAGATTATGAATTAAATGGCACTTAATGATATTTTGGAGATGTGAGAGTCAAGGTAGGTGTATGGATAGTATCTATACATAAGAGTGATGAAGTTGTATGTCTCTCATTTATGGACATCATTAGAACTTGTGATGAACATGTGGAGGTCAATCTTGGGAACTAAAAAAGCAGAACCTAGCATTTTTAAAGGAATGTAAACATTGAGTGTAAAAAACTGGCAAGCATGAATATATTGGGCATGTAGCTATGGATCTCACTAAGGTTCCCACCAAAGTAGCACAAGATAGTTGTCTAACAAGTCTCTTGTGTAGGTTGTAATGAAAAAATGATATATTAGGCATATATTTGGTAGTATGGATGGGTAAATAGGTTGATGAATAATTTCAAGAAGCCAAACATTTTGATGTTTCTATAGTTTGCAGTGGAGTGAAAAATGTTTGATCCAAAGTATATGTCTCTCCAAAATTATGGTATGTAATGGTTAATATTATTGAGGCTCAAGTTTTATTTCCCAATGACAAAGGGGTTTTCCTTGATGCCAATGACAAGGCATAACCTCACAACTAACTGTTGAAGACAAGTATAGCTCAAATTTGAACCACAAATCTAGTGTTGAAGGAGTATTTAATTTTTCTTATCATAGATCCCCACAAAGGAAAATTAATTCTCTTAATGAAAGATAAAATAGGTCTAAGAAAGGATTAATCCTCTTAGAGTAACCTTATGTCATATAGTTCTTCTCTTTAATTTAACTTTCTAATTTACAACTCATTACCTTAATTAAAACTTACTTCTTTATTATCTCTTTCAATTGATCTATCTTCTACTCTTTAACTCTATATAATTTTTGTACAAATAATACACTAGATATAGCTACCCTCTCATATTACACACATCTCTAGTGTTATTCTCTTTTTCTGAAAAGCAACTAATAATGGTAATACCTTATGAAATATTTTTATTGTAAAATTTATTGCATTTCTTGTTGAATGTTTCTCTATAAAAGTTGGAACTAACAATAGTTACCTTATTGACAAGATCTATGATTTTACAAAGTCATACAGGAAAATCAAAAGATAAGATACTACCATAATGCTTACATTATTAGATCTTTATAATTTTTAAGAATTGTAACAATATAAATAATCTATAATCATATTTATGAACATGAATAAGGCTCTAAATCATTTTGTCTAGGTATGCCTATATCGTATTTCATGTTTCTCTCTACTTTTTGGACTCTGTTAAACTCTATTAAACTTTTAATTTCTTAATATAATGGGTGTTGGCCCTTCCAACTATTTAATTACCCAAAAAAAAAGTTCTAAATAATTTTCAATTAGAATCATGAACTGAATAAGGCTATAAATTATCTTGAGTTAGAACCATGAGTTTGAATAATACTATTAATGATAGTTTTTCTATTTGATAGTTGAGCACCAAATAAATACTCTCGCTATGATATTTTTTATGACTATATATGGAAAGAAAAAGAAATTGATTACATTTCTAATTTTCATGAAAACCCAATATAAATGTGAGAAGGTATACATAATAAAATTTGAAGGTTATCTTTAAAATATAATATCATTTATATTATGATTTCTACTAATATTCTAGAAATGTCTTAGTAATAATGGTCATTTTTTTTGAAGAAACAAAACATATCATTTTTATTTTGTTTTTTTTTGATAAAAATAAAAAATAAATGTATGTTATCTTGACTCTAAATAAAAATGACTAAGTTATTTGTTATCAAAGTGCAACCATTTAACACGACAAGAAATAAATAATTTATCAAATTGGATTGGAAAACAAGTAGTTTTTTAGTTTTACAAGGATAATAATCTTGGTTAGAAATTGAATAGTTCCCAAATTATGTAGCACACGGAGAAATTTTACTTATTAGAAATTCAATGATGTTGTTGACAAGGTGTGGTGTGACTAGATCTTTGTAAGCATGTTGGTTCTAGAAAATGTATATCCATTATTTGGAGCTAATTAGGAGTGATAAATCTAAGGGGAAGATTAATTGTATAGCTTGAATAAACAAGAGTGTTTGTGTATATCATTAAATATTTATAAAATATTCAATAAATTATAAGATTGTGCAAGGAAAGGAAATAAGGGATATCTAAATTAAAAACTGATGCAAATAATTTGTAGATATTTTAACACAAAATAAAATTTTCTTCCATAAATTTGACCACTTCTATAGCATTGAGTCCATAATAAACAATATCAAATCGCTATCGGATATATTGTAAGCAATATTTAATGGTTCTCTATGTGACAAAAAGAAAAGAGTTCTTCAATGATGTTATAAAGGAATGTTGAACTCAATGTTCTCACACAAAATTAGCCTTTTTCTTCAATGGGCTATTTGAATTAATTATTTTAAATGTTGATAGGGAGTGTTGTCCATTTGGAGGAATTGATTATGTGTTGCATTGATGTTTTGTCATTGATGTCAACACTAGCTGTTTTGCATGCTTTACCGGCACCCCTCTAGTCCCAATAGGATGTTTGGTTTCTGGTTAGATATGATCTAGTATGCTCCAGTATGTTTGGGTTATGGAATTGGCTTATTCATGCTACTCAAATTCATGTTCAGTCAGTTGATTTTGGATTTGGTGATTGGATGCTATCCTGTTTGCTAGAAAGCTTGGTTTGTGGTTTCGGTGAGGGTTTCAGAGGCAAAGTTTTGATGAACATCTTTGATGTTATGCATAAGTGGTATTGGTGCAGCTTCTGGTATGGATCCAGGATGTTGATGGTGATCATGTTTGAGACGTGGTAGATTGAGATCATTTCTTTAGCGTGTATGGACCTATATTGGGTCCCAGTGTATCTAGGTCATGGATCAGCTTAATGTAATATGTGTATTCAATCTCTCAATGTGTTTTTGAGATGTCTTATGGGTTGGATATTATTTGCTTGGTCTAAGGCTGAAATGTTTTGTAATTATGTAATTCTTTTATTGTCTGGTGGCTGACCTTATTGTTTATGGTCGAGGGTTTGTATATATATGATGTAAGATCTCATTGTAGATCATATAAGAGGGCATATGGACATGTATAGAGCAAATAATGTAATAATCATTCAGGCAAAGGATTTGGTCGACCATTGGTGATTGAGTTTGGTTTATGTAAGAGGATTTAATCCTCTGATATTAACCTTAACTGGAACTATACTCAGGCATAGGAGATGCTCTCTTTGCATTTTATTCATTTCTCTAGATTGTAGTCTAGATTTTTATGTAGTGAGTGAGACTCCTTTTGTGATTAGCAGTGTGCTCTAGGTTGTTGGCCTTCCTGCAAGTGCAGACCCCTCAATTTTAATTCACATACTTACTACAGAAGGATTATCTGACTATCGATAGGCTTGCCACCGTGGTTTTTCCCTTTACCGGGTTTTCCACGTATAAATCTTGGTGTCATGTGGATGGTACTTATTCTCTGATTATTACTTATGCTTAATTGTTATATGTGTTATTTCAGTATTTAGTTTATGCATTTTGGTATTGATATTTTGGGTTTTGATATTAAAGTTTTAATTACTAAATGTTCTGGTAATCTGAGATAATTGATTCACCCTCCCCCCCTCTCAGTTGTCTTTCAGATATTTGAATTGTCTAACAATTGGTATCAAAGCTCTAGTCCTCTTTGCAGAAGCTTAACCACTTGAGAAAGATCGTGTGATGTCTAACAGTTCAAATTCATCCAATTCATTTGGAGCTATCTTTCAAAGAGATATTCCTAGGCTTGATGAAACAAATTACAGAGTTTGGAAGATTCAAATGGAGAATCATCTATGATGTCTCGGTAAGGAGATTTGTGAGATCACAAAGATCGGTGTTATACCTTATAATTTGGCATCTGGAAACCCTCCTCCAAAAAAATTGGATAAAGATCTTTAGAATGATTGTAGAGAAAGAGAAGCCCTCTTGTGTGCACTTTTTGATTAACAAATAATGGGATTATCTGACAAATCATCTACAAAGGCTATATGGGACAATTTGGAGACTCTTAATGAAGGTAACCCTACTATTAAGATTGCTAAGATTGATGGTTATCGGGTGAGATATGAAAACCTAAAAATTAAAAAAGATTAAAGGATTACTGCATTCATGAAAAGGGTAAATGAGATTGTTATGGGAATTCAATGTTGTGGTGGAACTCTGAGTGAAAATGAAATTGTTTCTAAAGTTCTGAGAGCTTTACCACCCGCTTACAAGATGAAGGCTACTACAATTAAAAATTCAAAACAATGGCTAATACTTTTGTCAACAAAGATATCTTGGTTGGGAAATTATCTACTTTTGAGCTTGAAGAATTTGGACCTTCTGGAGCTATGAAGTCTAAACCTACTTTTCATGCATCTACATCATCAACTGGAAAACAAGATTGGAGAGATTTATATGTAAAGGAATTGGATGATATGAAGAGAGAAGATGAAGAATTTGAGCAACTTGAAGCCCTATTTGCTAGAAGAGTACCTAAACGACCGATAGGAAGTAAGTATGAAGGAAAAACACCTTTTAAATGTTTTGCATGTAATAAGATTGGTCATTTTGCTTCTAGATGTCCTGAAAGGAATTCAAGATTTGAAGAGAGAGCTAGAAGATATTTTAAGCCTAACCCTATATATCAGAACAAGTATAAGTACAAGAAAAATAAAGATAAATCATGCTACATAGAGGATAAGGAAGGTGTGATTGATTCTGATGATGAACCGGCAGAAGACTCTACTAGTGGTTCCAACAATGGAAAGGAATGGATGTTCGTGGCTATCAAGGAAGATGTTCCAGCACTGGAAGAGAACATATCTGAAGAGAAGGCACTTGCTGCTAAAATTAAGGATAAGGATGAATGGGTAATTGACAATGGATGTTCACATTAAATGACTAGAGATAAAAGGAAGCTTCTATCAATGCAAGAAATTGATGGTGATCTATTTTAGATTTGGAGATGACAAAGCATGTATGATCAAGGGAAAAGGAACTATATCATTGGATGGTAAGCACAATATGGATGATGTTTATTATGTCAAATGTTTAAGGCATAATATTTTGAGTGTAGGACAATTGGTGGATAAGGGATTTCAATTACAGTTCAAGGATGAAAAATGCAAAATCATTAACAAATCTAGTTTGGATATTGCAACTGGTACATAGACAAAAGGTAATATATTGCATTTGAACTCTGGTGAGAAGACATGTTTGATTACACAAATTGATGAGAGTTGGCTATGGCATAAAAGGCCGTGTCATGTGTATTTTTATTGCATTGTGAATATCAGTTCAACTAAGGCAGTTAGAGATATACCTAAGATTGTCAAGCCCTATAATCCAGTATGTAAAGAATGTCAAATGGGAAAATAGGTCAGAACCTCTTTTAAAAGTATACAAGACAAATCTAATGATGTTCTTGATCTTATTCATATTGATTTGTGTGGCCCTGGTAGAGTTAAAAAAATTCAAGGTGATAGATATTTTATGCTAATCATTGATGATTATTCTAGAATGATGTGTGTTACTTTTTTAAAGGATAAATCTGAGGCTTTTGAAAAGTTTAAAATCTTTAAGGATAAAGTTCAGATAGAGATAAGATTGAAGATTAAATATTTAAAGTCAGATTATGGTGGAGAATTCACATCCGATGAGTTTAATGACTTTTGTGAGAAGCATGGTATTAGGAGACAATTTTTTGCTCCCCGAAAACCTCAGTAGAATGGAGTTGTGGAAAGGAAGAACAGAACTATCTTGGATGATGCTAGAACTATGATGATGGAAGCTAATCTACCTCATATATACTAGAGAGAAGCAGTGAGAACAAAATTTTATACATTCAACAAAGTACAAATCAAAGGAGAAATCAGTAAGACACCTTATGAATTATGGTTTGGCAATACACCTATAGTTAAGTATTTAAGAATCTTTGGTAATAAATTCTATATCAGGAGACATGATATCATCGGCTAATTTGATCCTAGATGTGATGAAAGAATTTTTCTTGGTTATTCTAATGAAAGAAAATCATATAGATGTTATAACAAGAGATTGCAGAGAATTGTGAAGAGGGCTAATGTCAAGGTGGATGAGTTGAATAGAAGTCAAATTAGAGTTTATGAGCAAGAACTGGCAGTGGAAATGATTATATCTGAACTGATAGAACCTTTATCGGAACAAAATATTGAACCAGTTACTTCGGTAGTATCAAAAAATTTAACAGTAACTGAAGAACCAGGAAGAGGAACGGAGAGTCAGAAGACTCCTAGGTATGTGAGATTGAATCATTCAAAACATTAGATCATTGGGGATAAGATCAAGGGAGTGATGACAAGAAGGAGATTGGAAGCTAATGAGGTATGTTTAATTTCTCAAATTGAACTGGTATCAGTAATTGAAGCATGTAAAGATGAATGTTGGTTGAAAGTTGTGGAAGAAGAATTAGATCAGATTGAGAAAAATAACACATGGACTTTAGTTCCTCGGACTAAAAATAAGAATGTTATTAGAACTAAATAGGGTTTTAGGAATAAACTGAATGAATATGGACAAGTTGTAAGGAATAAAGCTAGATTAGTTTGTAAAGGATACTCTCAAAAGGAAGGAATTGATTATGGTGAAACTTTTACACGTATAGCTAGGATTGAAGTTATAAGATTATTTCTTGCCTATGTTGCACATAAAAACTACAAGATTTATTAGATGGATGTCAAGTATGCATTTTTTAATGAGGATCTTGATGAGGAAGTTTATATTGCGCAACCTGATGGTTTTTCACTTTCAGATGATAAAGACATGGTTTGTAGGTTAAGGAAATCTTTATGTGGATTGAAACAGGCACCTAGAGCTTGGTATGCAAGGTTAGATAAATATCTTTTGAAGCTTGGTTTTACTAAAGGTAATTCTGACAATAATCTATATTATAAAATTACTGATGATGATATATTGATTATTGAAATTTTTATTGATGACATTATTTTTGGAGGTGAAGATAAGTCATGCATGGAATTTTCTAAGAATATGGAGGAAATGGAATTTTTTCTTAGGTTTGCAAATTACTCAGATTGATAAAGGTATTTTCATCTGTCAAACTAAGTATGCTAGGGAATTGTTGAAGAAATTTGGTATGGAAGATTCTAAACCGATAAGTACTCCTATGGTTACAAGTGAGAAATTGTCAAGGAAAGATGAATCTACACTGGTAAATCCTTCAAGATACAAATCTATGATTGGTGGTTTTCTATATTTGACTCAGACTAGGCCTGACATAATGAATGTTGTTTGTATTGCATCTAGATATTAGAGTGATCATAGAGAGAATCATGAGAGTGTTGTGAAAAGAATTTTTAGATACTTGCAAGGTACATCTGAATATGGTTTATGCTACCCTAAGCATGATGAATTTACTTTATGTGCATATACAGATATAGATTGGGTTTGTGATGTTGATGACAGGAAAAGTAGTTTCGGTGGAGCTTTCTTTCTTGGAAAGAAGTTGTTTCATGGATCAGTAAGAAGCAATCATGTACTTCTTTTTCTACTATTGAAGGTGAGTATGTTGTTGTTGCTACTAACTGTACATAGGTTCTATGGATGAAGAAAATGTTGAAGGACATTAAAGTGCATTGCACTGGACTGATAGTTATTCACTATGATAACTTTGCTTCTATTGACATATAGAATAATCTAGTATTTCACTCTAAGACAAAGCACATATCTATCAAGTATAACTTTTTGAAGGAGGTGGAATAAAATGAAGTTATATTGGTTTATGTGAACACAAAAGAACAGATTGTAGATATTTTCACTAAACCTTTTCCTAAAGAATCATTTGAGTTCCTGAGAGACAGATTAGGGGTTTCTACCCCTTTGGCAAAGAACTGATTGATGTTATTTGACATCAGTCTGGTATGTATTATCAGAGATATTATTCATTCTGACATCAATGTGGGGATGCTACTGCTCAAGGGGAGTAGTTAGCCTTGTGTTTCAATGGATTTTGGTTTTGCTTTGATATTTTTGTCATATTTCTAGCTTTGATGTCAAAGGGGGAGAGATATTGTATACATTAGTGGGAGAGATACTTATGTGTAATATAGAGGTTTACAAAGATATCATTCATAGGGGGAGTTTGGTCTTTGTTTCAGAACATCATTGCTATATCTCTATATGTGAGATTGTTGGCAGTCTTCCATTGGGGGAGATTGTAGGCCATTTGGAGAAATTGATTATGTGTTTCATCAATGTTTTTTCATTGATGTTTTGTCATTGATGTCAACACTAGCTGTTTTGGATGCTTTGCTTTACTGGCACCCTTCTAGTCCTGATTTAATGTTTAGTTTCTTGTTGGATATGATCTCGTATGCTTTGGTTTGTTTGGGTTATCGAATTGCCTTATTCATGCTACTTAGATTCATGTTCAGTTAGTTAGTTTTTGAATTGGTGATCGAATTCTATCCTGTTTGCTAGAAAGATTGGTTTGTGGTTACGGCAAGGGTTTCACTGACAGAGCTTTAATGAAGATCTTTGATATTATGCATAAGTGGTGTTGGTGCAGCTTCTAGTATGGATTTAGGATGGTGATGGTGATCATGTTCGAGACTTGGCAGGTTGAGATGATTGCTTTAGCATGTATGGACCTATATTGGGTCCCAGTGTATCTAGGTTAGGGATCAACTTAATGTAACGTGTGGATTGGACCTCTCAATGTGTTTTAGGGATGTCTTATGGGTTGGATATTATTTGTTTGGTCTAAGGCTGACATGTTTTGTAATTATGTAATTTTTTTGTGACTGAACTTATTTTTTATGGTCAAGGGTTTGAATATATATGATGTAAGATCTCATTGTAGATCATATAAGAGGGAATATGGATATGTATTGAGCGAATAATATAATAATCATTCAGGTAGAATATTTGGTCAACCATTGGTGATCAATTTGGGTTTATGTAAGAGGATTTAGTCCTCCGGTATTGAGCTTAACTAGAACTATACAAGGTATTGGAGATGATATCTTTGCAGTTCATTCATTTCTCCAGATTTTAGTCTGGATTTTTATGTAGTTAGTGAAACTCCTTTTTTGATGAGTATTGTGCTCTAGGTTGTTGGCCTTCCTACAAGTGCAGGCCCCTCAATTGTAATTCACATACTTACTGCAGAAGTATTATTTGACTATGGTAGGCTTCCCACTATGGTTTTTCCCTTTACTGGGTTTTCCACCTATAAATCTTGGTGCCATGTGGATGGTACTTATTCTCTGATTATTACTTATGCTTAATTGTTATATCTTCTATTCCGGTATTTGGTTTATGCATTCTAGTATTGATATTTTGGGTTTCGGTATTAAAGTTTTAATTGCTAAATGTTATGATAATCCGAGACAACTGATTCACCCCCACCCACCCCATCCGAATTGTCTTCTTGTTATTTGAACTGTCTAACAAGGGAGATCATTAGAAAATGTAGATATTAATATAAATAAATTTTATGTTTAAAATTTGTATTAATTTAATTTATGTGCTAAATGGTACACTTAATATTTCATTTTTGTCTTACGTGTAATTTAATATCTAGTGGTTGGGGTATCCAAAAAGAAAATTAGTGGTCTATTAATTGAAATATATAAGTAATCATTTATTTTAAATAATGGTTATTACATCTGATAGGTTTAGAACCTATATTATTCATTAAAAAGTAACTTTCTATTTGGTTTAGTAATAGGATTTTTCCACTAGAGTTGCATAGATTGCAAAAATTCAAACAATTAAATGTGATATTAAAGAATAGTATTTCATTTCAATATCATAATATTTAAAATATAAATTTTATTTCCAAAAATTGCATTCACTTATATCTTTTGTGGAACTATATTTTGACCAATATTTTTAATATTTTTAAGGAAGCTATGACAATTGTACATATTTTTTGTACTAATGACATGTGTCAAGTTAATCTAAAATCACTAATATAATAGAGGTGAATGATTTTTTACTATATATCTATTGATATTTTATATTTAAATAATAAATATAATTTGTTATACTGATGGATGAACTATGTCAAATACCCTAAAAAATATTGGTGCATTCTCAACTATTGGGCCTTCTCTTTTATAATATATCTCATATTCCCATTTTGTGGTTATTTTTGGATTTTTCTTAGTCAATCAAATAGATACAAATAGAGGAACTAGATATGTACACTCATTTAGACATGGATTGAATCTCTAATAGTTTGTTCAATTGACATAAATATAATTTTAGAAGAGAAAAAATCTTTTAAAAGAATGCATATTAAACTACCAATTGGACCCATGGGTTTGATGGACATTATGCTAATTTTTTTTATTATATATTCAAACCCTTATTTACATGAAAAATGATATAAAATATGCATTTAATTAAGTAAATTTGTTATAACATAGAAATCATTGAAATAGTTTTATTACAAATTAGTAAGAAAAAAATTAGAACTAAAGATCATGTATCATAGTTAAAATTATATCTCATCTTGAATAATTAAATTATATCATGTTTAAAATTTTGAATTTGATATCAACATGATTATAACTTAAAGATTTATTGGAATTAAATTTTTTTTTGATGGAATTTGAATGTTTCCATCATTAAAAAGAAAGTTGCCCAATGGTGAGAAATCCCACTAGACATGAGTAGGTTCTAAGTTTGAATACCAATACATCTAATGTTATCATTAATATGCCTATAATTACATGTAGAAACAAATACAATTCTTATTATAAAATAGTATAAAAACTTAATTAAAATAAAATATATGAGATGGCTCAAATAAATATTATAAATGATGATGTGCATACACTCCAAGCTCTTTGCTATTGAATATGCACATAAATGAAATAATAATTTGAGCTCCTTTAGTGAACACTGGTTGATTTGTATTTAGGAAAGAAATTGACTCTATTAATTATCATTTTTTTAGGAGTAAAGTATAAATTCTATTTATAGATGGAATGCTTTGTGTGCAAAACCTCTTTACGTAGTCTCATATGTTTATATTGTGCCTAGACTAATAACATGATTTCAATTAACAATACAAATCAAAATAATTGCATTTAATATTTTTTAAATAAAATAAAATTTGAGAATAAAATTAGTTCAACATAAAAGAATATTAAAGTTAAAAATAAATTTAATTAAAGTATTGACATTCGATTTTTCAATGGCCAAGCAATTGTCAAGTTAGGAACAAATACAAATTTTTAAAACAAAAATGATTAAGCTAAAAAAATAAAATAAAATATTTGCATGTTACCTTACCTTCGTGACTTATTATTAGCAAACATTTTGAGCAACAACCATGCCCTCATACCAATGCCCTTCTTCTTCACCCCTACTCTATTGCCTACCATGTCACTACATAGGTTGTAGCTATCAACATCATTGTCTCCATGTTTTCAAATGACACTAAAAATCAGTCATAGCAATTGTAATGGTTACACTGCTCAATTGGAGGATAACATACTAGCTATAAATCAATTACTTGCTAGGAAGATCTCAACATGCTAATACCAAAAATTTTCTCGCATCTAAAGATTTTTCTTCCATCAAATATGGATGCATCCTGATAAATGAAAGGAAATCAAGGAATATGTAGTCAAAGATTAGGTTGTGTTTTCTAACACTAGAAAAAATAATAGTTAGGGTTTGGATTTTTCTTTAATATATATTAATATTATTAGATAAAACTGATATTTTTATAGAGTTAAACTATGTTATTTTTTTAGTTTTTTATTTGTTAGGGATTAGAGATATTGTAAAATAGGATAGAATAAATGACATGAGTATTCAAGGGAATAAGATTAAATTTAAAATGTTTTATTGGTAAAAATAAATTTAAAGAGAGAGAGAGAGAGAGATGAGTGAATTTTGACATCATGTAACTAGCTACATAGAATTGTGTAGGTCCTATATTTTTTTATAAGAGTATATGATTTTTTATCTATCTCAACTAAGATTTGATCATCACATAACTTGTCACATCAATACATCGAATAAGATGTGTCCTTAAAATAACTTTTAAAATATTTTACCAATACCTTATTATAAAATATCTACTAATTGAACTATAAAAAATTTAATTATTAGAACATGACATGATTAAATTCATTTAAAAAAGACATACCTAATAAATCTACTATAAAAATTTGGTTTCAATTCAAAATTGCAAGGTAATTGAAGTGATTAAATAGTTAGTGTTTATTATTCACAGGATGCAGTGTGTGAGCTTTACTATTAAAAAATGATGGGCTCAAAAATTTCATTTTCAATGACCTCACATACTTTGCTTGAGCTAGCGAATCAAGATAAGATTTGATTAAAGAACGTTTTGTTCAAAAAGCATTTTCTATGATTACAGATCTGTAATGGCTACCCAAATGTTAATCCTCGGGCTTGTCCTCTATGCCCTAATATCTTCATTTTGGGCTTTCATACAAGAGAAGAATACTTTGTTTTACATGCACGAGATAGTGAAGAAAGCCAACAGCCATAGTAGTGGCAGAAGTAACTCTCTTGCTTAATTTCGAGTTATATTATAAAATATGATGCCACATCAATATTTATTTTTTGTTGGTGTCTTCAAAAAATTAAAATAAAAGGGGACTGGTAGTTGTAAACTAAGTCATGTAGCATCATATGATTTGTTGCTTTTTAGATCTAACGAATACATTTCATTCAATTATGGTACTCATCATCAACTCTACCAACTTTAAAGTCACAACTATTAATTTGTAATATTGTTCAAAATAATGAAAATTAAATCAACAAATGCTATAATAACACTTTGAGCATGCTCAATTATTGGGTTATTTCCCCTTCTAATGTGTTTTCCATGTCCTTGTCATTAGTGTAATTATTGTCTTTAACTACCTAGTTAGGATATCCCTTTACTAGCATAGACTTATTCACACATAAGCTTAAGTTTACTTAGGCATTTTACTCTTTTGTCTCACTTAATCTAGTTGAGACAAGTGTACTGCTTTTCGGAGACACCTATTGCATTTTGTCTTGCCACTTGCTTGAGCACATGTCACTTTGATCACAAGTGTCACACCTATGTAGGGGTAGTTAGTAATTGTTGCCTACCTTCTCATTTCATTTGATTACCTACATATGGAAACCTATTATGTTCATTTTAGTTAGCTCTTTGACATTATTCATTTGGCTTTTTTTCTGATGGTTTGTGGATTGGTATTTTCTTTTAAATTCTAGCTAATCCCAACACTTACATGTCAAGGGCTTGTCATCTATATCTTCATATTTAAACTAAGATAAGCATAGTTTCCATATTTTGTAGTTCATCTATGTGCTATTAGGTGGTGCATATATAAGATATCTCAAAATTGCATCTGGGATTGCCACTTACATTAACACATGCCACTTTGATCACAATTGTCACACCTATATGCGAGTAGACACTAGTTGTTGCCCACCTTCTCACTTCAATTTCTTACCTACATATGAAAGCATATTATGTACATTTCAGTTAACTCGTTAACACTATGCATTTGGCTTTTTTTCTAATGGTTTGTGGTTTGGTATTTGCTTTCAAATTTTGGCCAATCTGAATACTTACATGTCAAGGGCATATCACGTCTACCTTTATATTTTAAATAAGATAAAAATAATTTGCATTTTTTATAATACATCTATTATATAGCACATATATAAAATACCCCAAATATTATATGAGAGGCACTAAACAAAATCATAATCTTCCCTCTACCTTTCCTTACTACAATTTATAAGATGTCCACTCTACATAAAGTAGCTGACCGACAAAATTGGTAATATTTGAACAAAATAGTTTATTTTTAAAAGAATAGGTAAACATCCACCAAAATGTGTTTTCCATGTCTTTACATGTCCTACCATCTCCATCTTCACAAATTAACTAAGGTAAGCATAATTTGCTTGTTTGAAAATATGTTTATGTGCAATTAGGTAGTGAATATATAAATATCCCAAAAGATGAGATACACCAAAGAAAAACATAATCCTCCCTCTACCCTTCTCTTCTTTAATAGAAAGGAATACTAACCACTACAATTCATGAGACATTCACTCCACATAAAGTAGCTAGATAAAGAATCAATGAGAATCTTATCAATATTAAAGTTTTCTTTTTTTTAATTTTATTTTACAAAGATTTAATATGAAGACCTATCAAAATGTGGTTTTCATGTCCTTACATGTAAAGGGCCTACCATCTCCATCTTAAATGAGATAAAAAAAATTTATATGTTTTAATGTTTGTGTGTCTATTCAATTAGGTAGTAGGTAGTGGATATATAAAATACCCCATAAAACATGATGCACCAAAAAAAGCATAATCCTACCTCTACCCTTCCTCCAAAAAAAAGCATAATCCTACCTCTACCTTTCCTCCATTCAATAATAGATAATACTCACCATTGTAATTCATGAGATATCCACTCCACATAATGGAGTCAAATAAATAATTAATGGATTTTTAATCTTTAAGATAATCATTTAAAAAAAATTAATTTATAAATATTAGATAAGGACCTATCAAAATGTACTTTCTATGCCCTTAAATTTCAAGAGTCTACTATCTATATCTTCGTATTTTAATTAAAATATACGTATTTTATATGTTTAAAATATATCTATGTGCAATAGATAGTTCATGTATAAATTAGGTTATCAACAATAACTAAGAGATGCTAAACAAAAGTATAATCTTTTCTATACCCTTCCTCCATTTAATATTTTTGTGTAGAGAAATAAATCCTAGACTAACATGTGCATTAACCTTGGTCAATCCTTCTTCCATACAACATTATATAGGTGAGTGAGACTGACCTTTTTTCACAAAGAAGGACCACATCACCCTAAACTCACACTTTTGTTGATTGCATGGGATTAGGGTTGGTTGAGTGTGTTTAATGAATGAGGCTAAAGAAGAATAAATTGAGCAAGATTGACAACATAAATAAATTACATGATAAAAATGTAGAAGAGAGTAAGATATCTAGAAATAAGATACAAACAAGAGCTTGATGTTGAAATATGGTGTTGAGTGTGCTAGATAAAAGAGAGGGGCATTAGATTCCTCAATATTTTTCTATCACAAACTAGTGTCAAAAATGGAATTAGGAGGCTACTATGTCACTGCTCCCAAAATTTTATGAAAAAGTGTCAGGATACTAGTTCCTAGCTCTAGTTTCTAATGGGTATTTATTGTTTAAAGTTTAAAAGTGTTCATCATTGTTGTCTCTATCTTGTTGTACCATTGTCTCAATTCTAATCCTTCATATCTATACCTATACACATGAAGGATGGGAAAATCTTGTGGTGTATAGGGGCTTTCCTTATTCAAACCACATATTGGTTTTCCCACCTCCATAACAACAATGATGATGATGAAAATCATTATGTTCTACCTCATGAGTAGAGATAAATAAATAACATAAAATAATATGATTACCTTAGGCATGAAACCCTTGCTTGAGTCTAATTTAAGGTGATTTTGAATTTCTCTCATGAAGTCTTACAAAAGGTTAGTACAACATGATAATAATGATGAATCATAAACAATGAGTGATACTTAATAGAATATTGTAGTATGCTTGATAATGCCCTCAATCATCTTCATTTGATTTCTCTTGAATGCTAAACATGAGAGAGAGAGAGAGAGAGAGAGAGAGAGAGAGAGAGAGAGAGAGAGAGAGAGAGATTCTTAGAAGGTTTTTAAAATGAGAAATGGATTTTTCTTTATATGTTGTTGGGAATTAAGGTGTCTCAACCTTCATTATTCCTAGAAAATTTCTATTTATTTATTTAGTTCCTTAATTACGTCAAAGGCTTATTAAGCTCATATAATGGATGCACAAATATGTGTTAATAAAAACTAGAATCATTAAATTTGACATGTTTGTGACACTTAAATGCATGAAAAGAAAAAAATATGTTTTATTTATTTTCTCCTCTCACCTACCACTCACTTTGAGTTTAACTATTAATTAATTCTACCTATCTTTGTCATACTAATAGTTAACTTCGTAATTATGTCAATCTAATATTATAATAAAAATATAAATATATGACAATAAAACTATAGTAATATCTTAATTTAATATTGATTACAATATCATATAATAATAACTTAATATTAATTATAATACAATTATATAATAATTTTTAAGTGGAAAAATTAACAAATATGATATCTTTTGGCGTACTTACCTATCTTTCTCTAAAAATAAGTATACTAGTTATATTTTAAGGCTCATCATATTTTCTCATCTTGTGTGAAATTGCATGGTGAGTTGTCTAAACATATTGGGAGGTGACATGGAAAATGATGAAAATGCAAATATTTGTCCTTATATGGGAAAGTAGGTGTCCCATCTTGGTAGATATATTTTGCCATGTGTCAACATCTTAGAAACCTATGTAATTAATTATTGTATAACAGATTCTTATGATAGGTTATGACAAATTCCTATGATAGGTTGGACAAGTGTTAGAATTCATCTTGGTTTGTGATGAATTGTAAGAGAATTAGTTAAAGAAAAACTATATTTTATTATTTTCTCCTCTCAACTACCACTTGCTTTGAGTTTAACTATTAATTAATTCTATCTATCTTCGTCATACTAATAGTTAACTTCATAATTTTATGTCAAACTAATATTATAATAAAAATATAAAGATATGATAATAAAAATAAAGTAATATCTTAATTTAATATTGATTACAATATCATAATATAATAATAATTTAATATTAATTATAATACAATTATATAATAAATTTTTAAGTGGAATAATTAACAAATATGATATCTTTCAGCGTACTTTACCTATGTTTTTCTAAAAATAGGTATACTAGTTACATTTTCTAGGCTCATCATATTTTTTCATCTTGTATTACATGGCATGGTGAGTTGTCTAAACACAATGGGAGGTGACATGGAAAATGATGAGAATGTAAATATTTGTCCTTATATGGGCAACTATGTGTCCCATTTTGGTAGATATATTTTGCCACATGTCAACATCTTAGAAACCTATGTAATTAATTATTGTATAACAGATTTTTATGATAGATTACGACAAATTCCTATGATAGGTTGGACAAGTGTTAGAATTCATCTTGGTTTATGATGAATTGTAAGAGAATTAGTTAAATAAAAACTATATTTTATTTATTTTCTCCTCTCAACTACCACCCACTTTGAGTTTAACTATTAATTAATTCTATCGATCTCCGTCATACTAATAGTTAACTTCGTAATTTTATGTCAAACTAATATTATAATAAAAATATTGTAATATCTTAATTTAATATTGATTACAATATCATAATATAATAATTATATATATATATATATATATATATATTTATAATATAATTATATAATAATTTTTTAAGTGGAATAATTAACAAATATGATATCTTTTGGTGTACTTCACCTATGTTTCTCTAAAAATAGGTATACTATTTACATTTTCTAGGCTCATCATATTTTGTCATCTTGTATGGCATGGCATGGTGAGTTGTCTAAACTTAGTGGGAGGTCACATGGAAAATGATGAGAATGTAAATATTTGTCCTTATATGGGCAATTAGATGTCCCATATTGGTAGATATATTTTTCCATGTGTCAACATCTTAGAAACCTATGTAATTCATTATTGTATAACAGATTCTTATGATAGGTTGGACAAGTGTTAGAATTCATCTTGGTTTATGTTGAATTGTAAGAGAATTAGTTAAAGAAAAAATATATTTTAATTAGTTTATCCTCTCAACTACCACTCACTTTGAGTTTAACACTTAATTAATTCACAAGAATGGAGGTGGGATTGGAAGTGAATCTGGAGACGCCAGGTGACAAGACCCAGGAAGAGAATCACCTGGATATTGACCTTTGTATCAATAATGGCATGGATATCTTCAAATAGGTACTCCTTTGGATGTAAAAGGAAATTACTAGCATTAAAACCAAGCAAGCCCAAGAAGCGGGAAAAATTGATACTTTACAAGCTTTAGGCTCCAGTAAATTCAATTCCCTCCCTGATTGTCTCAGCGAGCTTACCAAAGATATTGGTAATGCAGAGGAGATCATCAATGCTAATCAAAATAGATTTCTTAGCCTAGAGAACAAACTAGGGTCCACTGAAAATAGACTTGAGGGAGTTGAGAACATGCTCAAAATAATTGGTGAGCAAAGTCATAAGATTCTTAAGGCTGCCTCGGCTAGTATGAAGGCTCTTATTAGTAAGCTTGAGAATGACCATGGGGATAAGGCTTCGGCGGGCATCATTGAAGTGAAGGAAGATATCCTAGAAGATAAGGAGACTCGGCTTGGGAGGAGAACATGGACGAGCACTAGAAAGATGCAAAGCCATAGCAAGGAAATTGAGGAAATCCAATTGGCGGCTGATAATATGGAACAGCTGCAGCTGGAAGCTGCTGAAATGCTTCAGAACTTGACCTAAATTTGGGCTCTTTCTGTCAGTCCTTTTGGTTTTTGACTTTTTGTCTCTAGTTTGCTAGTGTTTTGCTTGTCAATTGTCTTTTTCTTTGGTGTTGTTGTTTGTATTTTGTTGCGCTTTATTGTAAATCTTTTGATCTTTTGGGTACAATGGGTTTCAGGAGCCCATCAAAGCCTGCTTTCCCATATTCAAAAATTGTTAATTAATTATATCTATCTTTGGCATACTAATAGTTAACTTTGTAATTATGTTAATCTAATATTATAATAAAAATATAGTAATATCTTAATTTAATATCGATTACAATATCATAATATAATAATAATTTAATATTAATTATAATACAATTATTTAATAATTTTTTAAGTTGAATAATTAACAAATATGACATCTTTTGGCGTACTTTACCTATATTTCTCTAAAAATAGGCATACTAGTTATATTTTCTAGGCTCCTCATATTTTCTCATCTTGTGTGACATGGCATGGTGAGTTGTTTCAACATAGTGGGAGGTGGCATGCAAAATGATGAGAATGTAATATTTGCCCTTATATATGCAAGTAGGTGTCCCATTTTGGTAGATATATTTTGTCATGTGTCACCATCTTAGTAACCTATGTAATTCATTATTGTATAACATATTCTTATGATAGGTTACGGCAAATTCCTATGATAGGTTGGACAAGTGTTAGAATTCATCTTGGTTTATGATAATTGTAAGAGAATTAGTTAATTATAGTTATTTATGATAGATTCTATTATAGCTAAAGGTGTTGTCATATATGATAGATTCTATGATAGTTGGAAGGTGTGTAAGAGCATCTATCATACCTATTATTATCAAAAAGCCCAACTTTGGAGGTATGTGAGAGCGGATAGAAGATTATGTACAAGTTTCATTTCCATGTTTACAAGTGGGTGGGAAATGTGTTAGAAGGATTGCACAAGCCTCTCTTTTGTCTTTGTCTAGAAGCCACTTCCAACTTGTATTTCTAAATATATTGTATGTCTTGTAGCATGGATACTGAAGGGAGTAAGGAAATAGTTTTTTGCAAGGTTGTACTATCAGATTTCCTTTAGAAGAGCGAGATGTAGACTCCATATAAAGGCTTAAAGCCTACAAGTAAATTGTAATATGTTTTTGCAAATGAATGCATTGGTTGGATTCTTTAGATTGTGCAGTCTTTTACCCAAAATAGTCTTCCTCATGTATATCAATGTTTCTTCTATTTTGTCTATCTTATTCTATTCTTCTTTTTTCATGTTCTTGAAGTTTTGATTTACATGTCATTATACTCTCAAAATTTGTCTAGATATGCTAACTACATTATCTATCCTCTAAAAAAAGGATGTGAAATTAACTATGTGTGTTTCCACTTTAATGCTTTATTAGTAGGTGCTTGTATCAAGTTATTAAAATTTGATTAAAAATAAAAATGTTGAATATTGAAGGTGCATACTAGTTCTCAGATGGATTTCTAGTTTCATGCTTCCCTCTCATTTGTTATCAAAGCTTAGATCCATGTTTTTCATGGTCTTGCATGTGCATATATGTGAGTTGCATGAACTTGAATGTGTGTTGCATGTACATGCATGAACTTGTGCATGTTACTTGCATGTGCTTGCATACCATTGCATATGAAGATCCATGGTGTTTAAGGTTATGAGAATCTCTTATGTTATGATTTCTTAGTCTGGCAAGATAAATGGAATTTATTTTGAAGAAAATGATTGATTATTAATCCTTGATTAAGCAGAAGTCTTGAAGTTCATCTTATTTTTTAGGATATAGAAATAATCCTTTTTAATATTGAGTTTTAGGAGTTGATCATGTGGTTCTTTTTAATTTGTTATTGATTTGGAAGCTCCTATTTCATAGTACATTATAACCCTCATGCATGGTAGTGTTATTCTATTTTGTGGTTGTGTGCAATAGAGTATTCATGGTGGGTGTCTATTTTTTGGCTTCTTCATAATATGGAGAAACTTGGATTGCCATGGCTATGGTTTGATGTTCTTATGGTAGGTGCTTAGTTTTAGTCCATATATTTAAAAGGCACTATTTCATTCATCTAAATGCATGTAGCCTATTAAGCCAATCATTGGATGATTTGAAATCTTCTAGACTAGCTCCTTTATATGCATGTACTTATTTGTGGTTATGGAATTGGCCTACAAATGGGCTTGGAGTTCTTGGACCTTCTCTTCCTTTTAGTTGGTTGTACTTGTGTGGCTCAATTTCATGATGGTTAGATCTAAGAGTTTTCTAGATTTTCCATCCAAAATCTATGGTTATGCTTATTTGTGCTAGTCCATTATTCTAGTTTAACTATTTTGGTGTTTTTTAAACTTGCGGGTCTTCCAAATGATAAGAAAGTATAGATTTTCATGTATGTCACATGGCACAATGGTTTTGCAAGTTTTACACTGTGCATCAAAACTTGTGGTTTTGTAGATTTGTAGATATGATATTTTTCAGGATTGTGATATCTTTGGGTTATTTATGGATGCAATATAGTTATAGTTGTGGATGTATTCTTCATGCATGGTATGAGGAGGTTTGTTGGTCATTAAATGATAAATGATGGAATATGTTTTTCCATTGGTTATTTGTGTTGTTGAGATGGTATGTTATTATATATTTGGAAAGGTTATAGACAACCTATTTTCTCTAAAGATTTTGTAGTGTTCATATTCTACTAAAAGTGTGGGTTGTGTAGATTTGGAGTATTCTTGGTGGATTCAAATTCACATAGAGATGCTTTTGTAGGTTTGCATGTTAACAAAACTTTTGTGGTTTGTATATCTATAGAAAATATTATGTTTAGACTCTTAGAGCTTTCTAGATAAATAAAAAGGTTAGATTAGCAAGAATGTTTTCAATTTCCTTAACTATGGTGCTCAATTGTGGATTTGATTAGAAAATTAGATATTTTGGTGATTCAATGTTTGACTATTAAAACCTACATATTATCATCTTTAATATTTTATTTTTGCATATTACTAATGTGATGATGAGTTTGCATTTAGTGTTAATTCAGCTTCAATTTGGCCTTGGTTGTGGTCATTTGTACATTAACATGGTATTTTGAGATGAGAGGGTGGATGATTTTTTTGAGTACCTAGATATTAAGTTGTTGGTACTTGTATCTGTTGGAATAAACAATTCATGTATTAATTATTCACTTAATTATATTAATTCACTAAATAATCGATGCCTTAGTTAGTAATTAATTATTGGCATTTATTAGTTAGTTAATTAATTAATTATGAATAATTAATTAATATTTATCTCCATGCATAATGCAAACTAGGAAAAGCAAGCTATGTTTAGAATTTCGAGAGTTTCATGCATTAATTAGTCTATTATGCTTTTTGTGCATACATGATTGATTGATTCATTCTATTTTAACTCTCAATCTATCTTGTAGACTCCACTATTTAGGGTTTATATCTTTAGAGTTAGATTTCTTTAAAAGGATGTCATATCCTTCTTTGTAATTAAGCAATTTAAAAGCAATAAGCAATTTCAAAGCATTACATTCAATTATTGTTAATTGTCTTCAATTATCTTTGATGTTCAATTTTCTCTTATTGTGTGATAGGTATTCTTGTAAAAGATAACTGGGTTTATGGGATTCGCATTTCATGGATTCTAACGGTATCATGTTGTTTATCTTCTAGCTTTAGACGTTTTAGTTCTACTTATTTCTGTTGATATGCAAGTGTAGTGTTTAATTGTGTTAGAATCATGAGTGATCTTCATTTAGGATATGATTATCGTGATGCTATGGGTCACTCAATATCATGGTTCACTAGAATTTTTGGAATTAATGTGGATTCATCATTTGATAGTGGATGATCTTCTCTAGTGTTATAAAGGTTCGGAGGTTCTCTTAGATCCTATTTTTGTTGAAGGGTCTTTCACATTTGTAGGTTCACAAGCAAGAGATGATTATCTTCAATAAATTGGAGATGTTGACATATTAGATCCATGGAGGACTCATGTGTGTTTGGTTGAGTTGTTAATTTATGACATCTTAATTTTGATAGGTGATCCTTACTTATAGGATGTTTTGTTATTATGTCATGATGTACTCTTGATACTAGCTAGATTATTATCATGATACAGGTGCTTTTGAGAGCATGATATGTTTATTGTAGCATATGATCTTCTAATGAGGAGATGGTAAGATCATGATGTCATCTTTTCATTACTAATTTAGTCAATTAGAGATTTGACATTGATCTTGTTTGGTTCTCTTTCTATTGAGGACATTCTTATTTTCTTTACTCCTTCATGATGATGTTGACATGTTGTATTTAGAATTTGGCATGTATTGATCAATTCTAGGTGCTCATGGATACACAAAGACTTAGGTGAGGTTGTAGTTCTCTTGTGATTAGAATCATGTGTTGAGATAGATACTTTACTGATATTTCAATAGGAAGTTGAAGGAGCCTACCTTGGTTGAACTTGAGCTCAACATGGACCTATGAGGAGAGTTTTCTTTTACGATTCATGATGACTTGGATATCTTGGATGGGAATTATCATTCTCCACTCTTGGTCTAATTAATGATTTACTACTTGAGAAGTATTGCTCATTGTTCCTTTTAGGTGTTTCATGATTTATGCTTATCTTTTATAGATATGGATCTTGAGCTATTATATTCTTGGTTCTAGAGGATTCATTTGAGGGATGGATAGCATGGTTATCTCCTTGTGTATATAGTTGATATTATGATATCATTATAAGGATATTAGGATATGGTTTATTGGGTTGTATTCCTGATATGGGAATTGTACTTTGGGTTTAATTTTCATTTTTTTAGGAATTTTATGTCTATGATGGTGATACCTTATATATATATATATATATATATATATATATATATATATATATATATATGTTTTGTTTAATCTAAAGATATTTAAAAATTTGGGGGTTATTGAGTCTTTTCATTGAGTTGTGAAGGAGATCTTACTTGACACAACTAAGAACTTTGATTTGTTCACAAAAAAAAATGATTGTGATATTGTTTAAAATTTTGTATCTTTATTTTATGGCCACTTCTTATAGTTTTGTGGTCACATGTCTGAGTGTGCTGGACTTAGGAGAGTTTAATGACATGTTATTAAAGATTATGTAGTAATTTGTGTTCCATGTGTGGATCATTGTGATTGTTCTTTGCCATGTGGTTAAAAAAAATTCCACATATTTGGTAAACATGTTGATTAGTAGATGCAATATGTCATTATTTACTTTTAGATCTCACATTACCTATGCAGTGGGATCTCTTGGATATGTGTGTTATTCATTGACAAGTTTGGTATGGGGAGGTCATGATTACAATTTATGGGTTGATATGTTATTAGCATGAGTTCTATTGATGTTTTGGATACCTTTGAGATATGAATGATTGGAAGGTTTAGAAGTTGTTGTGTTTGTTGAATATCCAAAATATTGAGAAGGGAGGGGTGAATCAGTATTCCCTCGAACTTATGAAAACTTCTAAATAACCAATCACATAACACAATTTAAATTCAAAAAAGGAAATTAACACAAAACACATAACACCAAATTTATACATGGAAAACCCAATATAGGAAAAACCACGAAGAGAGAGAGATCTTGGATATAATACAATCTATAATTGGTTATATAGGATAATTGGTTGGCTCACTACCAGTGAGGGCTCACTGTCTAATGAAAGGATACAAAATTGAACTATTAGAGTTGCATCTGACATATGCATGAATTATAGTTCCATTGAAGTAAACAAATTATCTTATACATCTATTGTACATACACTGCTTAAAAATTTTCAACAACATAGAACTTTCACATATACACAATGTACACAATAGTTATTTTTCAGCAACCATGCCATTAACTAGGAAAATTGATGGCTATATGTATCTGTACCAAATATCCTGATTAGTTGGCTCAACCGGAAAGGGATGAGACCAAAATGTCCACATGCAATAGCAGTAAAAATATCTTCATAATGTTACATCTTCCAACTTGATCCAAAATTTCTTTGTAAGGCATGCCTCCAATATGTCCTAATAGGCCTAGATCAAAAATGTCTTGTAGATTATTCATTCATCTCATATGGATGGTGATATACCCAAAACACCTTCTGGTAAGGTAGGTACTAGACGTCAAAACTGCATGAAGTGCATATACATACATTACATAATAAAGAAATAACATGTACTAAAGAAAACTACCAGGCCAAATCATAAACATATATGCCAAAACCAATTCTCATCAATGACAATAGGCCAACATTGGTTTCTATCTTTAGTCATGCATGAGATCTTCAGTTGGATGTTAACAATCAAATTATTCTCCTGTTATAATTATTTTGGAACATTCGTGTTTGATCTTGTTTTTTAATGAATGTTTGAACTTTAGAGTTATGTTCTAGAAAAGGGTTTGAAGTTAAATATATTGACTCTTCTATAAAGTTTGTGAGAATAGTGGAGTCGTGACAATAGTGAAGTTAAATATTTTGATTCTTCTATAAAGGCTAAGAGCCTACAAGTGTATTATAATAGGGTGTTGTATATTAATACATTGGTTTGATGCATTAGAGTGTGGGGTTTTCTACTCAAAAGCATTTTCCCCATGTATATCAATTTGTTTTCTCTTTTCTCTATATTTCTTCTATGAAAATCATCTTATTTCATGTTATTGAAGTTTTGATTTACATGCTCTTACGTTGTTGAAATCTTTTTAGATATACTAACTACATTATTTTTCCACTAAGGGTTAATAGATGGTAAATTAACTATGCTTGTTTCCACTTTAATGGCTTAGTATTATGTGTTCTAGAGTAATTAGGACACTTCTATTAAATTTTATCTATTAATTAGGTCTTATAATTACTTTTTCACTTAAGCTAAACTTAGATTTTTTTTGTCTAGAGTTTTCTTTAATAGCTATAGTTGAGCTTAATTTAGCTCCTACTTTGCATTGCTTTAGTTCTCCTATTTTTTAGCATTAGGGTTTTGCACCTAGATTTTCATTCATCTTATATAATAATTCAATTGAATGCATTCATTATAATTATGTATCTCCAATATTATATATCTAATCAATCTTGTATGTAATAATATTAAATTTTGCAGATTTTATAGAGCATATAATCTTTTCTTGATCTCTTTTGTGTGACAAGCATTTTGCTTGCAGATGACTCTTGGCTACTATGGTTGTATTATCAAATTCTACATGGTATAGAAAAATCTATCAATTTCTTGTCCACATTCATGAGGTATTCAAACAAGGGTGATTTTTCCAATGCATATTGGGCTCAAATGAAGGTCTCCATCAGCAACATCCCACAACCCTAAGATTGAATATCATTTCATCAAAATATAAGAAGTTGAAATTTTGGGTCAATTTGGTTGAGTGTACAAAAATCAAGACAAAATATAGGGGTACATAAAATCTTTGGGCACCTTGGAGTGAAACAAACCTTACCATTGTACTCAGAGTAGCCAAAAACCCTAAAAGTGCTTGCCAAAACGTCAAAAATGGATGTTGAATTTTTTCCAAAATATTTTTAGGGGCATGAAATTCCATACTACACCACATGGATCTATACCCCAAGCAACCAACACTCAATTTGTAGGTCCCAAGACAAAAAATCATCATTGGTTTCTTTTTGGCAAAAAAAAAAGTCAAAGTTTAAATAAAAATTTATAAACTTTATGCAAAAGAAGGGGTGTCATTTTTTTGTGCATGAAAAAGTTTTTTGGGGAAATTAATGCACTATAGGTTTAATTATATATAGTAGGTAAAATTATAACATCAATGTACCTTGGATAGGCCTTCAAATTTAGTGGTTGCACTTAAAATAGTGACTTCTCCAAATTTAGCATCTCTTCTAAGCTTAGCAAAGTTACTAGAATACTCCAGCAAACAAAAGGCATATTCTGGAAAAATAAATTCCCAACAAGAGGGAGATTATTTTTTATGAAAGGGAATATTCTACTAACATCAACATCTGGTCAACCCTTTGACCTAGTCAAACCTTCAAGCCCTAAAAAGTTACAGTTAGTTTTTTGCTCATAACTTGAGCATACAAGCTCAAAGTCATAAACAAGATATCATTTAAAAGTTGGTTCTCACATCGATCTAAATCTAAATATGAAGCTTTTAGATACTATACCAATTTTCCATACCATAACTCCAAAGTCAACCTTTAGTTTTGCACTTTTGGGGCCATATCTTGCACATCCAAACTCTAGTTTTTGAAAACTACATATCATTAGAAATCTCTTTGAGCCCTCTATCCAAATCTCAAGTATTTTTTTATTAAATATTTATTAATTACTTAGATATCTCAATCTTTTCCTTTTTATTCTCTATTTGTATTGAGAGTTTCTTTTTTTGCACCATTTTTGGTGATTATGTTGAGGAGTGAACAATTTATAAGGGTTGTACATATAAATATTGTGGAATGAATCAACATGGGCATGAATTGGATGAAGTCCAACACTTGGGTGGACTATTTGGATGAGGAAGGGGTTTGTAAAATTGCCAATGATCTTGTTGCCATGATGGGGCAATGAGAAAAGATGGTGGAAAGATTGATGATTTGGATTCCAAGATCAAGATGGCGGGTAGCAATCTCGAGTTGGAAGAGGTTAAGAAAATCAAGGAGGCCCATAAAATGCAAATTAAGGTCAATGTTGCTTGTAGGAATGTGGCTATCAAGCACAATGCATCCCTAAAGGTTATCCATAATGATATAGAAAGTTGAAGGGTGAAGAAAATAAGATGCACAAAGTCCCTAGCCATGGGATCTACTCCCATTGCTTCACTGGTTAAGGTCACTCCTAACTCTGCACTAGTCTCCTCTAGTTTTGGGATTGGTTTGAGTTAAAAAGTGTCTTTTTCTGATAAATTTCTTAGTTTGTGCCAACATTGGCAAGAAAAGGGTAACCCAATGCACTAGACCAACACTTTATGTTTGTGTTGGGTGGTTTTTTAGTTTTTGGGTGTTCCTAGTTTTTCTCTTTTTGCTGATCTTTTAGTTTAGTTGTTGGTTCTTTGTTTTCCCTACTAGGTTTTTTTTGTGCTTTGGTGGTGAGTTTTTTTGTTGGTTGTGCATCCCAGCTCATGCGCTCTTGGTGTTTCTTTGCAGATATGTAATGGTATGAGCCTATCCTACTTTTATTAGTCAAAACATGGGCATGAATTGTGTCTTTTTTCTCACATAATTATTTTCAACTCTTACTTTAGAGTGCATCAAAATTCAAAGTTTCTCCTTCTTCACCTATAGAAATAGTTTTTTTACCTTCATTGATTGAGACTTTATATTCTTGTTAAGCAAGATAATTAATATATTTTTCTTCCTCTTTGGGATTCCTATTTGATAGACATTTCTTCACAATTTATGGAGTTTCACATTTCAAATTTGGAGGACAAATTTAAGGGTTTATCTCTCCTATTGGATGATAGTCATATCACAATTATTGTCACATCATGTATGTCTTTGGATTTGTTCAAAATGATTTTCCATTGGTTCCTTGTTTATCACCTTCTATTGTGATTGGGCATGTACCTCACTAGTTTATGGCATATTCATCATCCAAGGACTTGGTGACACATGAGTACTTTTCAAAGGCATCATCATATATATAGATTTATATTTCTATATCTTCCAATTTATGGGAGAGGCTTCTCCTCTCTCTAGTGGATTGGTTTATTATGAAGGGGAGAAATGTTGTTTGTAGGTAGTAGATCATATTCTATGCCCAAGAATTCATCACTGGCATAGAAGCTACTTCTTCATTAGAGGTATTTCTATACTCATTTTCTCTCTCTTATGGGGAGGGCATTCATTGTATTATTGTGACAGAAGCAATCCTTGGGGGGTCACATTGAATCCTTCTTCTTTTCTTTCTTTAGTATATTTATTATTTTTTCTCTCTTTTGGAGAGGATTTTTCTCCCACAAGTTTTTTCTCCTATTCTCCATTTATGATAGTTGCATTTCCTAGCATTGGTTTGTACATGAGTACCTAAACAATCCTTTTTTGCCAGGATCCATTAATGTATGCATTTTTTATTCATTGTCAACTCTTTAGCTTATCTCTAAGTTAATCTTAAGGGGGAGAGTGATAAATAATTTATAATTAATTAGGGCCTTTAATTATATTTTCACTTAAGCTAAACTTAGGTTCTTTTTTGTTATCTAGATTTTTATTTTCTAGTTGTAGTTGAGCTTAATTTAGCTCCTACTTTACATTGATTTATTTATCCTAATTTTAGCGTTAGGGTTTTGCACCTAGGGTTTCATTCATCCTATATAAGGATTTAATCATTCATTATAATCATGTATCTCCAATATGATCTCTAATCAACCTTGTGTGCAATAATACATAATTCTTTGGTTGCTATATAGAATACGATCTTTACTTGATCTCTTTTGCATGATAGGTGTTTTTATTTCAAATTATTCTTGGCTCCTATGGTTGTATCATCAACTTCTACAATATACACTTGTATTGAGTTATCACAATTATATTTTTTTTAAAAAAATTAGGATAGTAAAGGTGTATACTAGTTCTCATATGGTTTTTCGGTTATCTTTCACTTTCATATGCAACTAACATCATTTCAAAAGAAACCTTTTGGAAGAGGTAAACATTAGATTATATCCATTAAGGGCTTGACACCAACATCAAAATATTTTGATTTTCAGTCAAAGTGGGAGGACACTAGCACTATCTTCTAGTGTCTAGCCCAATTAGGTGGCACAAAGGTCTAGGCACAAGGGGATGAGATCAATACTATAGATATAGACTTAGGATGAGCTTGTTTCTACTAGATCGGGCACATTAAAAAATGGGTGCTAAACATAGTAAGAAATTGTAGAGGTTAGACAATTTATGATGGTACTTTTAGCCCCCACTTTAGCGAGGGTATGATCTTATTCCTATACACATGGTCAAGTATAGAGAATTTGAGGTTGAGGCACTTATCAAACATACCCAATATAAAATACACATATAAATCATAAGAATAAACAAAGTAGACATGAATTAAAAAAAATCAAGGCATAAAGAATACATGTAAGACACATAGAATGCATGCAAGACACAAAGAATACACAAGAATTGCACAAGATATGGAGAAAACACACAATACATAAATTGAACACATAAGGCATGCAAGGAATGAAGCAAAAAAATATTAATGCATACTTAAGTAAACAAATATTCTAAGTCAGCATTATAAGGAAACCTCAATATTAAAAGTTGTCTAATCAATACCAAGCATCATCCTTAGAATATAACAAAAACACTAAGAATTTAATAAAAACATACAAGTAAACACATTTATGAGAGTTGCAGCAAAACTGATGCAAGAATACACTTGATGCAAATAAATCATGTGTACATGACTCTAGCACTAGCTTACTCTATCATTAGTGATCATGCATGTTGCCAAATCCTGCATGAGTCTAGAAAATTGAGATATGTTAGATGACCATGGATTCCAAATCATGTCTCTCAATTCCACTATCTATAAAGTTTTGTTATGTTTGGTGATCCTTAAATAAACAATAACAATGATCACAAACTAGCAAGCCACACTATACTAGGTGAACAAGGTGAAGGGTGAACTCACAAAGCTGGTTCCCACTTTTGCCAACAAAGGAAATTGGTGAAAGTGGAAAATTTTCTTTACGGGGGGTTTGAGCAAAGTGGGGGTGTTAGAACGGAATACCCTTTGGGGTTCGAGCAAAGACCCCACTTCGCTCGAACCCCCTCTTTCGAGCGAAGAACCTTTAATGCTTGTTTATGTCATTTTTCAATTATAGCATAGGGGTTCAATCAAACCCCCCTTCATTCGAACCCCCCTAAAAATGGGGGGTTCGCTTGAACCCCCCTTCGTTCGAACCCCTTTTTTAACACTTCTCTGAAGATTTCTACATTTTTTGCAGATTTTTGGCCTTGAAACCTTTGGTTGAAGGCTCAAATGGAATAATCTTGACAACCCAAAATGTATTATTATAGTCCTCGAAGAAATTTTTCCAATGATTATAATTTTATTACATATTGAGTTTATTATGAACTTGTTTTTTTAATTTTACCAAATATAGGTTTTTCACCGAACATGAACTTCTCTGTTTAGGGCATTGGGAAAAATAGGAAACTAATTAAAAAAAATTCTGAAAAATATCTAAGCCCTGGGTATTGATGTCTTCTTTCTACCAAAAAAAAAAAATTGAATTTCGATATATATAGAACAAGTTATGTGTTCAAACCTAAACCTATGTCTAAATTATTACTAGTCAGACTTCAAAACTTAATAAAATGAAAAATATTAAACATATCACTATCAAACCAACTGCAAGCCTTGGATATTGATGTTACAAACCAAAATTCGAAAGAATTGAGTTTTTATCATTTATAGAAAAAAAGTTATGCATTTCCTGAGGCACATCACTCTTAAAAAATGTAGTTTGTTGTAAAAAACTACTTTTCAAGGGAGATGGAAAAATTAAAAAAAATCCTTCAAAAAAATTTGAAAAAAATATATATAGAATCTATGGATGAAATTCTACAAATCACTAATTTACATCATCTTCAAATTCTTAATAGTTTAAAAGTTATAGTTGTCGGAAGTTGAAGATTATTTTAAAATTGTTCATCTCAGTGTCAAAAGTGGCAAAAAAGTGGGAACCATTATTGTGAGTTCACCCTGAACCATATTAACTCTAAAAAGCCTCACTATAAGAGATGATTCATAGACCAATAATTCCTTAGAGAGCATAAAAAATAATTATTATAAAAAACTATCAAGATGGTGCTTTATGCTAGGTGATCAAAGGTGAATTATATGAATACCACTAGCCATCAAGCTATATTATGTTGGGTGATTCATAGATCACCAATGCCTCAAGAATCATAAAAAACACCACTGCATACAGGGAACACTAACAAAAAGGAGGCCCTATGCCCACTTAAGATAGCATATTACAATTTCGGTATCTTATGGAAAGAGAAAATAATTTGTGACCAAGGGTACATGCCTTCCAAACAAGACAAGGGGGTCCTTGTCAAGGATGCACATCTCCAAGAAAAAGGGGAGGGATACTCATCAAGGATACATGTTTATAAAATAAAAGGAAAGGATCCACATCAAGGATACACATTTCTTAAATAATTGGAAGGGATCATTGGGTAGTGTACAAAGATGGTGGTCAAAAGGGGGGGTATAAGTGGACACTTTTTTTTCTTTTTTGAAATCAGGTGAACCTAAACTTGGAGGAAAATTTGGAAGGAAGAACAAATATTGTAATACCCTAAATCTAGTTTCCAAACTACTAAAAAAATTTAAAATTGGATAAGATTAAGGGGGTCAAATTCTTCGCGCACGAAAAAATAGACCCTGATTTTTCTTATAAACATAACATAGTGTCTAACATGTGCATCAAAAAAGTCATAGTTAGATTTAGTATTTTGACAAATCCTTTGGCAAAAAGATATTTAAGAGTGAGCACTAGAATATTTGTACTTTTTTGTAATTTTTTGTTGAGTATTTTTTTTTTAATGATTTTTCCAATTGAGCAAATCCTGAAAATTAGGTACCTATTTGTTCGTGAAGCATAAGTTGCACTAAAAAAATTGAAAAATACAATTTATTTTTTTAAAATTGTAAATAATAAAGTTAACTACAATAATACATAAAGGTTTTTAAATTTGGATAAGAAGATCAAAAGTTATTAAAAAAATGGTACACATATATCTGTGAGAACTATGGAGACATAGGTAAAACAAATTCAATAATAATATGTTATTGTTGTTCAAAATTAAAGAAACATTATATGGTTAGAAATCTCAGAAGATGGGTGAAAATATGGTGGCAATTTTAGAAATACCCACTTAATGAAGTGCAAACCTGATGATGACAAAGTCAAGAAACCAAGTTGATAAAATAAAACACATCAAAAGGAGGGAAATGGAGGGAAATCAAACTTCCAAACCATAGCTTTGTCATCCAAGCCTATTTCCAAGCCTAAACAGTCAAAAGTGTGTATGGGGTACTTATGGTGTAAGAAGCGCGTACGCGCCACTTTTGTTTAAAATTTGGGAGTGTGTATAATATGATATTGTATATATAATATGTGTATATACATATAATATATAATTTATATATAATATATAAATATATATAATATATATAATATATAATATATATATATATGTATATTTTATATATTATATTAAATATATAATATATAATATTTTAAGTATATATATACAAACATATGTGTGTATGTATGTTTATTGTCTCCCTCTCTCCCACTCTCAAGCGCATACAAGGTCTCTCTCTCTCTCTCTCTCTCTCTCTCTCTCTCTCTCTCTCTCTCTCTCTCTCTCTCTCTCTCTCTCTCCCTCCATACCATAGCTTTGTCATCCAGGCCTATTTCCAAGCCTAAATAGTCAAAAGTGCATACGGGGTACTTATGTTGTAAGAAGTGCATACGCTCTATCTTTACTATAAAGAGTGCATACGTGCCACTTTTGTTTAAAATTTGGGAGTGTGTATATACATATAATATATAAATATATAATATATAATATTTATATATATGTATATATATATTATATATAATACATAATATATAATATTTTAAGTATATATATATACACACATGTGTGTGTATGTATGTGTATTGTCTCCCTCTCTCATACAAGATTTCTCTCTCTATCTCTATCTCTCTCTCTCTCTCTCCCTCCCTTTTCCTTCACATTTTATTTACTAAAAGTAGCACGTATAAGGTACTGAGCCTATTAGTTCATTGGCCTGCCATAACATTTTTAAGGTGTACGAGCATGTAAGCGCTAATTATGAGTTCTAAGTGCGTACAGGGTAAAAAAAAATACCATTGGGCTTGCCAACATTTTAGGGACTAACAACATGTACACAGTTATTAATATACCGCGTATGGGGTACTTAGACATAGTTTTGTTTGCCCAAAAGCCTCAACGGCCTCAAAAGAAGTTTTTGAGGTTGTTGAAGGCCCAACTGCAATTGTGTTTGCACTTCTATCACTGTTTTATACATAGAAGTAAGTGATTTTTTTGTTTTTGCATGATGTCAAATGATTGAATTGTTGTTCTTATTAGTTTTGTCAATATTTTTTTTTATGTTTAATATTTTTGATTCAAAAAAATAATGATAAGATGCATATATATGGTTATTTGTTTGTTTATGAACTTTTGTTTACATATATATGTAATATGATTCTATTTAGGACAACCAATATCAACCATGGGAAAGAACAAGTGAGGAATGATGGAACAATGAGAGATTGAAAAGGAAAGACAAAGGAAGCCTATGAAGAAATTATGTGACATAAGAACAATGGGAGAAGAAGGTATGTCATCCTCAACATGTCAATTCGATTTACCAAACAAACATAATGCACCTAATGCAATTGAAGAAGAGACATTTGTTTTATTGTATGAACCTAATGCAATTCAAGAAGATACCACATTAAATAATCAATTAAATGATGAACATACACCTGCTCTATTTGATGAATTGAATGTACATAATACACCAATGTTAACAACTCCTAGAATCAGTCATAGGAAACCAAAGTATCTAATTGACATTGATGAGAATATATTGAAGCCAATGCCCAATAAAATGAATGAATGGACTTATAGGAGAATGCTTAAAAGAATACGAGATAGATGGTATGTTTTTTCTCTTTATGCATGTATTGTTGGTGGGAAGAATGTGGATCACAAGAGTGGGTTGACAAATGGTCTTGTAAACCATTGGTTCTCATTGATACATATCAAATTCCCGAAGTACTACAATTGAGCCAGATGGAGACATCAGTGGATTTTGACCATGTATTCGACCTAGTAGATTCATGTGATTTTTTGAGTTAATTTTTTTGCAAGTATTGTTTTTTATTTATTTTGTTGTACATCACACTTTATTTTTGGTATTAATTATATCTTTATAAAATGAAGGTCATGTGTATGCAGTTGTTGCAGAAGATAACAATGAAGAAGGAACAAATTAGTATTTGTGTCATTGTGTTGAGCCTAAAACAAAATTGACAACCACAATCATTGACGAAGAGGGTATTGAGTACCCAATAGGCTCTGTTGTCATGATAGAAACATGGCTTAGGAGATACCCTATCAAGAATTATGATGTTTGGTTGTTCGAGGACTTTGAAACACACATGCATATTCTTCATTCATCTAACCTTGTTGCAACAAATATTTATTTGATGAAGTATCGTGGTAGACCTCATAACAAGATTTTATTGAAAGTTCGTGAATCTAACCACGAGGCAATACTTGACACAATACAGGTTAGAGCTAATCCTAAAGGCTCACTTGATTGATTATACGGTTCAAAGTAGAATGATTTTGAGAATTTTGTATATATCATCGATGAATTGTTCTATATTCAGTTTTTGTATATATAAATGCCCATGAGCTGATTTTTACATGTTTAGGGGCATAATTTTTGTATATTTAAATGGAAATGAGCTGATTTGTACATATTTAGATGCCAAATTTTCTATATTAAAATGGTGATGAACTGAAGTGCACATATTGTAATGCCAAATTTTGTATAAAATCACATGAGATGATTTGTAATAAATTTTTTGTATATTCAAAGTGCCAAGAGATGATTTGACCACATTTAAAGGAACATTTTTTTAATAATGTGTGACAATGTTTTGTGACTATTTTTTGTTTCTATGTTTTGTGACTATATTTTGAGTTTATATGATGTGATAAGGTCAATCATGACCATTATTGATAAGGGAAATCATGAGAATTCTTGATTCTTGTATAATCATGGATAATTATTTTAGTCATTAGCAGGTCATGGGAGTCATAGATTGAGTCTAGATACAATTTGAGCAAAACTTGTCATTATTGTCAAAAAAATGTCAAAAAAGTTGTCAAGAAACTTGTACATCGCCTTGGTAGGGTATGACTCTTGACATTCCAGTGCTAAAGAATTACTAGCTTAAACATGCCCACCCAAATGCACTTGTGATGTCGGTTTGTGCACATGACAAACAGAATTAATTCTAGCCTATCTTACAACTTTGCATTGCATGCAACTGATGGTTTTTGCAGCAAGCGCAAAAATTCTACCAATTGAAAATGGCTCCAAATAATCAAAAACCAAGATAGGCCATTGTAGAGGAGCCTCGTGTGACCCCATAGGTTCAAATAGGTCGATCATATGTGTCATGGATTGGAAGAAATAGTTCATCAAAGTTTGACATTTTTTTGCACTCAGGGCACTTGAGAGATTGCATTGGTAGGTATGACTCTCGATGTTTTGGTGCTTTGGGATGCATAGGAGGAGCATGCCTAGTATAAATCTTCCCACTTAGACACACTCGTGATGTCAGTTTATTCACACAGCGAACCGAATCAATTCTAGCTTATCTTGCAACTTTGCATTGCATGCAATTAACGAATTTTGCAGCGGGTAAAAAAATTCTACCAATTGAAAATAGCTTCGATTCATAAAAAACCAAGATAGGACATTATAGAGGAGCCTCACACAACCCTACAGGTTCAAACAGATTGATCATATGTGTCTTGGATTGGAAGAAACAGTCCGTCAAAGTTTGACAATTTTTTGGACTCAGGGCACTTGAGAGATCGCACCGATTGGGTATGACTCGATGTTCTGACACTTTGGGATGCACAAGAGGAGCATACCTAGCATAAAATTTCCCACTCAGATGTGCTCATGATGTCATGTTGTACACACAACGAACTGAATCAATTCTAGCCTATCTTGCAACTTTACATTGCATGCAATTGACAAATTTTGCAACATGTAAAAAAAATGCTACCAATTGAAAATGATTCTAACTTGTCAAAAACTAAGATAGGCCATTATATATGAGCCTCGTTTAACCCCACAGGTTCCAATGGATTGATGATATGTGTCATGGATTGGAAGAAATAGTCTGTCAAAATTTGACAATTTTTTGGACTCAGGGCACTTGAGAGATTGCATCGGTAGGGTATGACTCAATGTTCTGACACTTTGGGATGCATGAGAGGAGAATTCCTAGTTTAAACCTACCCTCCCAGGCATGCTCGTGATGTTGGTTTGTGCACACAATCAACCGAATCAATTCTAGCCTATCTTACAACTTTGCATTGCATGCAACTGATGATTTTTGCAGTAAGCGAAAAAATGCTACCAATTGAAAATGGCTCTGAGTCATCAAAAACTGAGATAAGCCATTATAGAGGAGCCTCACATGACCCCATAGGTTTAAACTGATTGTTCATATGTGTCTTGGATTGGAAGAAATAGTCTATCAAAGTTTGACAATTTTTTGGACTCAGGGCACTTGAGAGATCGTGTCGGTAGGGTATGACTCTCAATATTTCAATGCTTTGGGATGCATGAGAGGAGCATGCCTAGCATAAACATGCCCACCCAAACACACTTGTGATGTTGGTTTGTTCACATGAGAACCAAAATTTGACCATTGTGAGCGTGATGGTACTCTTACACCACACACATATTGTTGTTTATATTCATATTGTTGATTACATAGGTGAATATTCATTTAAATTTATAAAAGGGAAGCCACCAAATACAGTGAATATGCAATAATGAACTAAATACAAGGAGTTTTGTAGGGTTAATTCAATATTTTAGAAATTTTATCAAATCATATTCCATGATTGCAATGTTTTATATCATAGATTTTTGTTGTTTATATCTATATTGTTGATTACATAGGAAAATGATTAATTAACTTTATAAAAGGATAGCCATGAAATACAACAAATACACAATAATGAACTCAGTACACATTTATTGGATCAAATATCAATATTTTTATATATATCAAAAAAAGGCATGTCTACCAAGTCAATACAAGTATTACAAAAATGTGGCATATGTCATGTCCAAATCAATATATAATAAAAATGTAGAATATATCTACATGTATTGGCCACTCTATGACCACAACTAACACTATATGATCCTAAACTTGTGGTGGATCATCAAAATCGAGCCTCTTTGATGCAGTATGTGGCTCTATAGATGGCTGCAAAACCACAATTCAAAAGACAAGCTAGAATTCTTTTTGTAGAAAATAGTTCACAATTAACAACATAACTATGCATTTAACTATAATACCTTTGCAATTGAAATGTAGATTACCTCATCGGTCGATCGTGGAGCTAATGTCTTCGCTCTCCTCTCCTTGTCACTCTCAGGAGTTTTCTTGAAGACAAACTTAAAATGATCCACATTATGGCCAAAACGCGAAGGGAGATATTGTAGATTAAATGTACAATTAATACAATGTACTAACATTAATACATCAAAAAAACTTAAAAGCTATAATATAGAGAACAATGACGTACCACTGCCTGAGATGCTTCTCCAATGGACTGAGGGTGACTCACCATCGATGGAGAAATTGTCGCTATTACCTATATAAAAAATGGTCAAAGATTAAATATAATTAATATAATGATAAGTATTGTAGGTTAAAAACAATTAATGTAATATATCAAACAAAAGTATACCGGATTCTGAGATGCTTCTCTAGTGCATGGAGGAGTGATCTCCATTGATGAAGCAACTATGGATATTTCTTGTATGAAAAAATTATAAGATTATAAATTATCACAAGTTCACATGTACACTGCATATAATCATGAAATCAAGAAAATAAAGTAGAGATACATACCTCCGCCCTCTCTCAATCCACGGGCGAATCAAGTGCATTCAACAAATCCACATAGCTCAGTGGTCATTGTACATGTAAAATAGACAAAAAATACTAATCAATCTACAAACCCCAACTAAGAATTGATTTCAACATTTTCAAACAATCGTACAACTAAAAATGTGTTCAAAACCTTCTGCACACATTTTGGCATCTTTGAGGAATTCTTTTGCTTAGGAAGAGGCCTAGACACAGAGGGGGTACCCTAAAAAAATAAAATTAACATGAGATATTAGTACAGATAATATACTAAACATAATTTTAAAATTTAAAATGAAATGACTTGCATATTCCATCAAAACAATACATAAAAAAGGTTGTACAAAATATGATACCATATAGCCTTGTAGGCCAAAATTGATCACGAAGAGCATGATGTCATGAATCTGGGACATTTAGTCCCCTATCAACACCTACAAACCAAAATTGGAGCAAGCATTAAAGATAGTTAGTATATCTTGTATTTGTTTTGAATTCAAAGTGTATTATTCTATTTTAACATGTTACAAAATTTATACCTCAGGCATCAAAGTTGCAGCTGTAGTAACTGTGGGAGGAGTATGGGATACCACTGCTGCAACCTGAAATGCATATTGTTTGTCTCAATTTAAATCGATGTATAAATGAAAATTCATTTATATAATTACAAATTTAAAGTGACTGATAAATAAAATGCTATGAATTAAAATCAACACACCTGTGTCTATGGTTGATGGGAAAACAACATGTCCATCAACTCCTCTCTCAATGTGAAATCCTCAGTCGTGCAGGCCTAACATCTACTCCCACAAACCGTGCATGAATGAGATGTGGATCCATCTGCAATGGCCTCGTCATCCATCCCTAAGCATATTCCCAAGCAACTGACAGACAGATGTTGAATGGGCTCTTTGTCGCCACCTAGAGCAACTAATGGCACATCATCTAGTACAAGGGGGTGTGCTAATGACCTCCCATGTTGGATGATGGCACCTGTCAATGTTGTGGCCGCCTGAAGAGTCTATAGCTCCATCTACTCTTTTAGATCTACTGGGATAGTTTGCTGCACCTTGGTTTTGGGTGCTAGGGGGTGACAACTCTCTGAGGCTACTCGCCTATGGGCTCCAGGTCTATCTTGGGTAGAGCCTCCACCTCTACCATGGAACTCTCTCATGTCAAAATATTTTTGCTACACATTGAGGACAAATTCACAATATAATTTTCTCAAAAAATGCAATGGCACCTCATAATTATTACAAGGTAGATCATCAAAGACCATCCACCACCTCTGCCAAAAGAGATTCTTCATCTGCACATTGGTACACTAATGTATGGGAAACCTCTTTGCATTAAGAGGTAATGACTCACCAGTTTTAGGATCAACAAAAAGGGCACATATTTGTTGTTTACTGATATTTTTTTAATTCAATCCCTCGTATGATAACCCATCAGCATAGTATTGATGACACCTATCCCTAAAGTTTCTCCATTTTGTAATTTGTGTGGAAATGATTCTGGCACCACTAGCTAATGTTCTAGGCTAGTGGTGAGGGATTTATGATGCTCAAGCTCAGATGTTTTCAATTTATTAATCACTCTATTTATTTTAGACATTTTTTGCCCTAACTAATTAATCAATTGCTCCTATGTTTCAGGTGTTTGGTCAAAAGGAGGAACTGGAGGTGTATCATGTGGGTTTTCTTCAGGGTTTTCAGGAGGTGCATTTTGTTGTTCTTATTGTGGATTAACAAAATCTGGTTTTTAAAACAAAAAATTAAAAAACCTAATCAAAATAAATGAAATTAAATTCAAAACGTAAAACAAATTTAGTAAACAGGAAAGAAAGAAAAACATTAAGAAAAACTAACCTTGATCCATAGCATCTAGAGGAGAAGTGAGTCAGACCATTCGTGGTTTCATGGAGGAAATGGAGGAAAAAACGTCGTAGTCATGGGAAAATAAGACCCTTTTTTTTTTTTTAACTTTTTTTTACGAGTATCGCATACACAGTTCTTTAGGGCTTATGAGCATGTACGCCCTCACTCTTTAAAAGAAGCATGTACACGCTATCTTTTTTAGGCTTGGGAACAACGTACCTAAGCATGTATGGGGTGATTTCAAATTTTAGAACCATGTATGTGCTGCTTATTTTATCATGTTTTTTTGGGTGGTGTCCACTTTTCTGACCACCATCTTTGTGCACATACCCCATAATTATGTACACCTTCTAAACAAGGAGAGGGTGTTGAGATGTCAAGATAGGGAGGGTAAATATTAGAATTCAATAGTCCATGAGGGAGTGAAATATAAAGAGCCCCAATCATCATCAAGAGTACTATGAAAAAGAGAAGTCACCTCCTCAAAAAATTGAGTTCTTTGAAATAAATAGGAGCTATAGTCATGGCCTTTTATTTTCATTGTGAGACTTTATATTCTCTAACAAAATAATTTGTAAATTCTAACAAACCTAAATCATCACCAAACAGTGTGCTCAGATATGACTTACAACCCATGTCCACTATATTTTTATTAATAGTAGGTGATGGATTCACTATTATTTAAGATGAAATCAAAGTGATAAGAGATGCAAATATAGGAGGTGGACAAGTAGCCTCTACATGTAAACAACTACTGAGATTATTATGAGCCTCAATATATGGATGTATTTTTTGTAAATAAAGAGTTGATGAGACTTCCCCCATGACATGAATCCACAGAAGAAGGTTGTTTAAAAGACCTATGAGCATAATATGGATGAGTGTAGGTATAGTCACACATCCTACCATAATTTATACTCTAATTTTATCTAATGATTATCAACACACATAATTAAAGCCATGAATAGAAAGAGATTCAATTTTAATGAGAGGCGTATCTACATCAATTTTAGGTAAAATTTATATGCTAAAAACATTAAGACTTGATCTATTATTGATTAGAGTGCACTTTATTCCAATTTGATTAATGACGACCATAATTATAAGAGGATCATATTTTTGTTGAACTTTTGAGTAAGGTAACTCACATTGTGAGAAGATTATGTCCAAAAACATTTGCATACATACAATACAATAGATTATATACATCATTTAGTCTAATTTAAGTTGGGATATCTACCCTCTATAAGGCATCCTAGAACATTTTGTGGCATGTGAGAAAATTGTATATCAATTCCAATAGTAAGACCTTAGTTGAATTAGCACAAAGATACTCAACAAGATCATACTATTTACCAATATTTTGAAAGATGGGGCTGGAGAGGAACAAATGGTTGATAAGGAGAAATAATAATTTTATTATTACATAAGTTGTATATGTGAGCAACTACATGGTAATGAGATTGCTATGATATATTTTTAATTAAGATTATTATTTTGAGTAACTTGTTTTACAAATTTTGAAATATAACTATGAGTGGTTGAAATGGGGTTCACTATTCTAAACATGCAAACTATAAATCAAACCCATTCACATCAACTTACATTGTGTAAATAACCAATAGTGTCAAGTACAAACCATTGGGAGAAATGGGCTCTTAATGGTTGGATTATTTAGTTGTTGTGCCTTGATACGAATCCATAAGATACAATGATAAAATGCAATAACTAGATAAACAATAATCTAAAGGATAGATATGTAGACTCTAAGATTGGAATTGGCAATAGGGAATAGAAAGGAACCTATGTGTGCAATTTGAGCCAGAAAGCATCAGACTATAAGAAACCTATTCTTGAAGGCAATTGATCTAGATATCAGAAACTAATTTGGAATAAAGATGTTAGTTAGAATATCTCTAAAAAATTTCATTAGAAAAGTTTCAAACACTAAAAACAGTTACCACTATCCAGTTTTTTTTATTAATCTGGATCTCTTTATCTCAATCTGCACTTTTTGAATATATAATCCTTCTCTATCAAATCTAAACCCTTATTACATAAGAAAGGAAAAATTATGTTGGGTGTATAGGGATTTTCCTAGGTCAAAATCTTAGTTTCTAATTAACCCTACAATGATAATAAATAGAAAAGAGAGAGCTTACCTTTGTAAGGGATAGGCTAGATCTAAAATGAAATGTTGAACTAAAATAGTATACCTTGCTAATGAATCTCTTTGACTTGAAGTATTCATGAAAGGTTGATTTTACTATGTGGAAAATCATGAATTCCTTCACATAAAATTGATCATGAATGCCATCTTGAATGCTTGAAAATATGAATACTTGAGCTCTCCTTGATTTCATTTAAGATGCTTGATTTCTTTTTCAATGAAATTTCTTTATATTAATTGAATTCATCAATGTGATATGTTTCAAATGAGGGGATAAGAATTGAATTTATACGCAACCTCACGAAATGTGTTAAAAATTACAAAGACTAACATAGAGAGCATTTTATTGCTCAACTTTTCTCAGTGGCTAGAGGATTCAAATTTGAGCCCTTTTTGGTTAAACTATGGTCCTATGTGCCCTATAAAAGGGGGAATAATGTGCTAGTAACCCTATTCCAATCCTCCTAGGCTAGAATAGGGTCAGAGAGAGAAAGATGTTGAGACCTCAAATTCAAGCACTATTTGAGTATAATCGAGCATAGAACAAGGAAGGAGAAACACTAAAGTGAGAACCAAATGAGTATAAAAATGTATTTGTATATAATTTAAAACAATAAATATAGTCCCCAATTTAGAAAGAGCATGAACTTACACTCAAACTCTCGATAAATTACATGATAACATTAAAAGACTTTCACCTAGATATTAAATATACAAGATGGTACCAATTCAGTCTATACTCTTAATTTGGATAGAAACACAATATTTAGAGCTACTTCTCTTTAGGTAATAGTTTGCAATGGATATCTCATTATACAATAAATGAGTCTTGCCACTTATCCCTATGGGTAAATATCTAAAAACTAGTGAGTAATTTCTTGAAATGTTAGGTAAATATTTCATTCTGCAATGCTTCAGGGTAGAAAATGTAATTTGATATATTTTGCATGAGTAAATCCTGAATTCCTATTAGTAATTCTATAAATCACTCAATTTGTTCTTAATTTCTTATCCAACTCAATGGATATCCTTTGGCACAATCTTATAGTGTTGTCATTCAACTAGATGTTGATTATGTCCATGAATCCTATTACCTATGCCACACCCTTAGTGCTATAATTAAAGGGTATGATTACTATAATGGAAAGGCCTTGATAGTTGGTTTGTTAAAAAAAAGGAACATGTTTAATAATTAAGGTCATCTCTATGTGTATTTGACCCTCAAATGCAATCTCTATGCTAGGGATGATACAAAATTAAATTTTATTCTCTCAACTTAGAAGACAAAATTGGGGCAAAGCCTATGTGAGAGGATAATGGAAGTTTATAAGGCTTTGCTACTTATTATAAAACACACTTCCCACCTCCCTATTTTCCTGTATAATTAATTTTATTTGGTTGTGGTATAGAAAATTCAAGATAAAGATTAATCCTCTAATTAAAATGTAGAGATGTAAACTCTTTAATTGATAGAATACAATTGCAAGATTTTATGATTTTTTTTACCAAATTCATTATGAATATGTTCCTGTAAAGCGGAAAATCGCAGTCGAACCCTAGTTGCACTCCCCTCTTCCAACTCTGAGGAGAGAGAAGGGAGGTTCGCTAGGGTTGATGGTTTTCACTTAGGGGAGAGACTTTACATTCAAAAGAGGGGTTGAAACTCACAAGATCCAATCCCACACAAGGCAAGATTGGATGCTAAATGAGTTTCAAGGGTTAAGACAGCAAAGCTACCCTCTTTTGTAAAGAATGTTCATAGGAGAATTAAGCTAGGAATGCATAGAAAGTGATAAAGATTCACTTATAAACTGAGTTAGGGGTATAGTATGAAGCTGCAGACCTAGAATTAGCAGTAAAATGTCGATACGGCGTTGTCCTGCAAATTTGAGCAAAAGTTGTCAGGACGATGGCGCCCGGCGCCACGGTCCTCCGAAAAATCCGTGAAACGAAGGGGGATCTGTTCGTCTCTGCACAAGGATTCCAGATCTTCAATTTCAGCCGCGTACCTACAACCTACACACAAAAAAGCGAAGACGATTGGGGGGTTAGGGATTAGGGGTTTGCCTTTAGGTCAAACCCCGGTTTTGGAATTAACCAAGAAATGAGAAATGCTGTAAATGTAAATGACTGTAATGTAAAACAAGTACTAATACCTTGTTGTAAGGATATTTGTATCCTTATGTGTGAAGGTATAGATGTTGTATGTTGTTGTATGTTGTATGTTGCATGTAGCATGTAGTAAGTGATCTCCTCTTCAATGGTTGAATCCTTGTCTTGAATGCAACACTTAGCCTTGAATGGAGACTTGGAATGAATGCTTGAATGCTTGAATGCTTGAGTGCTTGAATGTTTGAATCTTGCTTTCGCCTTTTTTCCATCTACCCAAATGAGAGAGGAAAATGTAGTTTATATACTTGCCAATTAGGGTTAAAAGACTGATTTTCCAGACCTTAGGCCGACCAGGAAAGTTAATTTCCAAATTGCAAACAAAAAAAACTGAGACCCCTTAGCAGACTGGGCCCAAAAATAGGCCCAGGGACCAGGGCGCTGGGCGCCATGGTCCTGGGGGACCAGGGCGCTGAGTGCCCTGGTCCTGAAGGACCAGAGCGCTGGGCACTCTGGTCCCACCTCCTGGGACAGCAGGGTGCAAGGAGGTTCAGGCCAGGGTGCTTGAAAAATGCAGTTTTTAGTGTCATTATCAGGTTTCGGGGTCTCCATTCAGGTTGCGTGTTGCGTCGCCATCGTGAAGACCGAAATGCAGTCGAAATTGCAAGTGTCGCAATTTTAGGACGTTACAGTTCCATACAATGAGATGTCATTTCTTTGTGGCATTTTTCTCAACAATTTAGGTATATTGACTATGATTTAATATTTTATAATTATATTCCAATGTTATCATTTGACAATAATCCTTGCAAACTTATTGAGATGGCCTTCCATATGCTATCTCGTGACTTTTTTAACAATTATTTCAAAGATCCATTTGATTCATTTATGATTAACATTCAACAAATGCCTATTATAGTACTTGTAATGTCAGCTCAAAATTCATGGGTAGATATAAAAACTATGAAAATATATGTTAGGAATTAGGGCAAAAATGCATAATTGAACAAAAATCTCTAACTTTAACTTTAAAGGGTTTCAAGGGCCCTTCGAAACCTATTTCCCTTAATCAAAAACTTTATTAATTTGTGAAATTAAACTCCAACATGTAATTATTATTCACAACTTAAATTCATCGACCTTTCACTTTTCATTATTTGCATTCAGTCTTCACGATCCACAAACCCTTGCATTTAGTTTTCACAATTCACAACTTCTTTACATTTAGTTTTCATAATTCACAAATTCCTTACATTTGGTTTTCATGAATTAAAACCTCCACTTTTGAATTGTGATTGTATATTTCACAATTTTGAGTAATTATTCGTTCTATTTTTCCCTCTTGCAATGTGAATTCACTTTTTGAAAGTCAAAAGTGACTTGTGAATCCTAGTTTTTAAAATCATAAGCCCACTTATGAATTATAATTTTTTATTTTAGAAACGAATTTATTTCATTTTCATTTTTATTTCTTCACTTATTTTTGTCTCTTTCAAATATTTGAACATAACTTTTGACCAAGAAGGAATCTAGCTTTGAAAGTTTCCCCAATCATCAACGAGGATGAGATGATCATAATGCAAAAGAATTTATTCATCACGAATTTTTCCAAAAAAAAAATTAATTATTTTTTAGTATAGGTTAAAAAAAATGTAAGTATTAAAATCTCACAAATGATGAACTAGGTTATCACAAAAATTGGCCACATTTCTCAATATAATACCAAGGGCATGCTCACAAAATGTTTTCCCTGGAAATTTTATAATTTTTAAAATTTAATCATTATTTTTTTACCAATACATGACAAGACTCAAAAATTAGGACTTTGAATTGAAACCATATTATCACCCATCATAAAAACTATTGAAAAATATGCATTATAATTACTTGTCAAACATTAGTTTTAATGAAAACTCTAAAATTTGGGTGTTTGAATATCATTTGTTGATGATAATAGGGGTATGTGCAAGCTAATGAGTCACAAATTTGCGGAAGTCTGTGCATTGGAAAATGCGCTCCACAAAACGAGCCCCTGTTTTAAAAAAACGGGGGCCCGTTAATGGTTTAGCCTCCCGAGCCGAAAGGTCACGGGGTGCCGAAGCCAAATAAAACAGGCCCCTATTTTGTCACAAAACGAGCCCCTGTTTATGGACAAAATGGGCCCCCGTTTATAAACAAAATGGGGGCTCATTTATAAACAAAACGGGGGCCCGTTTTGAAATTCTATTTTTACCATTTTTTTGGACAATTTTTCATTTTCACCGTTACAGTGAGTTGACAAGAGGAGATAAAAAATGGGCCCCCGTGCTGTGGTTTCCACTTCAATCCTCCACCACTATCCCAGGTACACATTCAGTCATCTATTTTCACATTTCATAATTTTCTTATATATTTTTCTTTTTTTTTGTGTATTATTTAGTTTTTTTTTTATTATTTTAGTTTTTTTTAATAGTAGCATATAAATAAATTGTTTTTTATATTTGTAAATTCTTGATTTTGATCTAAAATATTTTTGAACAGTTAACCCTAAACCGTAATCAACAAATTTAGAAACCAAAACCAAACCTAGATAATTAACAAAATGAAATCGACACAAACAAAAAACCGAAAATGAAATGGAAACAAAAACAAAAACGTTTGAAAATGAAATTGAAATAAAACTGAACATATGTACCTAAATTGTTCTTAATCCTCATTAGGCAATACAAAAGTTACCACTAAATTAGTATAACCTTAAAAGTAATTAACATTACTCTTCAAATTTTAGAAATGAAAGTTTAGGCTTAGGTTTATGCCATGTCATGGCATAAAGGTCCTATTATGGTCCTATTATGTCATGTGATGGTATAAAAGGATCAATTATGGACACAATTTTAGAGCAAAGCTAGATGAGTTACTAAAATTGGAGTTTGGTTTACATAGGTTCATAAAGGAAGCTAATATGCCAAATATATAATTCATTAATACAAAATAAAAAATATTCTTGATTTATAATGTTGATTGATAATGAGTTTTCTAAATGGGGTGCTAATTATATATACATCCAAAAGATTTGAAAAATATAATTCCCAAGAAGTATTTTGAATATCTTTAGAAGTATATTGGTATATCTAGAATGTAATTTATATTATAAAAGATTTAATATATGATTTGAAGTTGGTAGATATTTTGAGGAAGATTTATTAGATTATGTTATGATTAAGCTAATATTAGAAGAATGGTTTTAACAACATCTTTTGGTTTTAAAAGGTGCACAAGGTTTGAAGTTGAAATCATATTCGATTGTATATAATATTAAATTGTTAAGGAGCTATTTTTTTTTAAAATAGCTAATTTAAGATATTAGTTGAAGCTATTTGAGAACGTGAGATAGTCCTAATGAACACACGAATTAAATTAATGAACCTAGGACAATCACAATGAACATATGATAGTCCCAATGAGCCTCAAATGATCCTAATGAATGTAGGGCAGTCTTAATGAACCTAAGAAAGTCCTAATGAGCCTAAGAAAGCCATAATGAACTTGGGACAATCCTAATGAACCTAAGATAGTCTTAATGAACCTACGATAGTGTAAACAAGCCTAGGATAGTGTAAGAAAAAATCACTACAAAAAAGACCTCAAATGCGTTAAATGAATTTCCCAATAATGCACTCGTGTTTATCTTTTTTTGGTCATTTGGCTACCTTTTTTTACAACATCTTGGTGTATACGCCCCTAAGAAGACCTTTTCCTCAAAAATTTCTTGGATCATGAACTCCTCATGTGCACCAAACATAAGTTGCCACTTGGAAGCTTCTAATGCACACAATCCTTTCAATCAATCTACTCCATTGATCTCTCAAAACAATCTTAGTATTTAATCCTCTATCCTTCATGACTATAAATAAATCATTATATGAGCTATTTTCAAGAACTCTTGTAATGCAATGTTATGTTGCCAATTTAAGCACCTTACATCCTATCTTGCCAATTTAAGCACCTTACATCCTATCTTGCCAATTTAAGCACCTTACATCCTATCTTGCCAATTTAAGCACCTTACATCCTATTTTTTATGCTTGCTTGCATACACATATATTGCTAGAATTTAGCAATTCTTTATAGCTTCTATTTTAGTTTATTTATGAAAGAGTATAAATGAAGCTATATTTTAAGTCAAAATTGTAAGATCCCCTCAATCATTGAGGTAGAATTCAAAATTGATTTCACCTCTAATTATATGAAAAATTTAATTTGTCTATACATATCAAAATCTTTCAAAATTTTGCATATTAAACAATAAAATATTGTGATGAACAAGTCTCTAGAGTCTTAAAAACCTTTATTTTCATAAAGTGCCAACACTGCATTTTTTCCCTAAAATATTCTCTTTGATTAATACGAAATTTTAAAATGGTTGCCACTAAAAGTATTAGGTCAATGAAAGGAATTGGGATATTTAAAAATAGGCTTGCATCACTTTTCTAGCTTCATTGAGTTGTAGTTTGTTCATTGACTTAATAATTAAGTGCTTGCAAGTATGATAGTGGACCCCTTTGTGCATGAGCGCATTCCTAAAGCTTTCAATTATTAAAATAAAAAGAATTACGATGTGATGATTTGAAGGAGATGTATCCGTTAAAGAAATATTATGGATGCGTATTAATGAGGATCATATAGTATGTTAGGAATTTTATTTGGAATGTTAGTCAAAATAATATTCTAGTTGATAATTATAAATGCATGTGTAAAATATTGTTCAAATTGATTATTTTAAAAGTAAATATTGCAAGGTTAATTTTGTTTTTAATTGTTGGCATGTTGTGTTGATTTTTATGTAAGAGTTTCATTTCTTATTCAACTTTGTAAGAGAATTTGTGTATGGATTGATATCTTAAATTTTATAGAAAGATTATATATGAAAACAAATGATTGCGGAGTTTTATAATAAATGATTTATAGGAAATAATATTTTTTGAAGGTTTTGTAAATTATAATCTTGTGTAGATTTGATTATGGGAGAAATTTAATGGTGAAATATGCTTAACTCTTCAAAAGTTTTGATGTTTTGTCTTTACATGACAACCACTTAGAATATAATATGTTTTAAGTATGTCATTTATAGTCATGGGAGATTAGTTTTTTTTTAAGATTGTCTAAAGACTAATCAATGTAATATGAATTGATGGCAATTATCTCAAAACTATGTAATTGAATTCTAATAAATTATCATGTGTACACTAAAACACTAGAAATATGGAGCATCCAAACACACACGTGCATTTTTCAAAATAACTTTAAGTTAAAGTTAACAAAATATTATGTTGTCTTAGTAATATTGTTTCCATGCTATATATTCTTACACTAGAAGGAGGATCATCTTATTTCTCACTTCTTTATTGATCTTATGTATGAAATATTTTATATTGATTGTAATAGTTGATGCATTTTACAAGAAATGAATTTATTAAATTGAATATATAATAGATTTATGATGTTTCATTGAAAGTTTTTATTAAGTTTTGTGCGCAAATTTTATATTTCAAGATTCAATAGTATGTACATGTATATTTTTTTAAGTTCAATATTATATTATATATTTCATGTGTATCTCATTCAACAACATAGAAATGTTACTATTTATAAATGTTTTTTTTTAATTTAGTAAAATAGATTCTTCTTTGACATAGAGTTGTATATAATTCATGTATATCTTTATATATGCAGGAGTTCTTTTCTATCATGGATGTCTTTGACATAGATGAACTATTAGGTGAAAATCCCCCACCACAACGCCCTCCTCCTCCTCCACCACCTCCACCACCACCACCACCACCACCACCACCACCACCACAACCCCCTAGATTGGATGAAATTCGTTTAAGAGAACGAATTAATGAAAACCTACAAGTGATTGAACAAAACATTGCTGCTATCCAAAATGAGCAAGTCACACCACCCCATCTTGTAGAGTTTGCAAAATCAATGCAAACTGTTGTCGAGTCAGTTAGATCTGTTGATTCTCAATTAGATCAATTTCATAGACGACGACAAGAGTTGCGTGATTTTTATGCCGATGGTTTAACTTATAGACAAATCACTGATTTGAAAATAACCAAAGCTCATTTATTTCCATATTTTACCAACCCAAAAATAAGAGAACCAATGCAACCTAACCAGAAAAGAATTTCAATTAGGTGGTGTGTGCATCCAGAAATGGCTAGATACTTTTGGAATAGATGGTGGATGGTTTTTGATTATCCACCACATCGTAATTATGAGGTCCCTTTTTATTTTTTGAAGAAATTATACTGTGACTTTGTAATGAACCAAAAACCAAATTATTTTGATATTAAGTCATTCCAGGGTGTTGGTCGTGGAATGCCACAACATAGATTAGGGGCACGGAGTAATAATCCCCTACCGGATCCACCCATAGTTCCACTTGTTGCTCCATCGATTCCTGCAGATGTCCAAAATACATCATTCATTTCGACATTAGATGCTTTGACTTCCCTCACAGGTAACCTGAGTGAGCAAGTTGCTCACATGGCATCTGCTCCTCGATGGATGCCACATATGTGTTCGAGTTGTGATGAGATGTGTGTAGGTCCTACTACTGCTGTAGGATCTACTTCAGTTCTAGATGAGCATGATGCAATAGATGATAGTATGATGACATCTTATATGGATTTTCTTTGCTTGGATGTTCATCTTGACCAGGTATAGATATATATACATGTATATGTCAATCTTTTTATGTACTTCATTAAATATAGGTATAAACTAAGTGCATCTCTTTTTTTATACAATCTAATACTTCATTAAATAAATTTTGTTTATGTAGATAAGGACTACGCCTAATATTAGAGTCAATATTGCATCTACTGGAACACAACTCGGCACACCTTATGGGGTATAGTATAAATTTCTATCTAGACATTGTACTAGATCTTTTTAAGTTAATATGTTATCATCGTAGACTATATAAATTTTCATGTTGATACATTGAATGCTTCTTTCTCCAGGATTCAGGTCATGAGGGACCCTCTACATCACATCGAGAAGAGGGTCTGACTATTGTGACACCATCTATGGTATGTATCTTATAATTCTTAAATTAAATATGAACTCTTACAATATTGTAACTTAACTTGAAATTATTTAGTACACATATATATGTTCACTAAATATGATTTCATTAAATTCATGTATGCAGGTGGACACTACCATTAGGATAGGTTATCCTCATAATTTTGATCAGAGCCAATTTGAACGCACATCAACATCCTTTGAGGTATTAATATGTAATACTTAATTTGATCTTATTTTGACTCTTAATTTAAGATTTAATTGGACACTTTGAATTTGACCTTGTACAGGAGTTAGCTAGCACTACATTTGGTGTTGATACTGCATAAGATATTGCTAGAGGAGATACTCCTAGAGGGTCTGATGAGCATATGGTAAGTTTGTAACTTAATTAATGAATTCTACTATATTTGATAAATGATTCTTTTAATAGTTAATTTCAAGTAATATTTTAATATTATTTTTTTATTGTACAGCATAAGACAGGTGGATCTGGACCACGTCCCAGGGACAAGAGAGATATTGCTACAGGATCTGATGAGCATATGGTAAGTTTGTAACTTAATTTATGAATTCTACTATATTTGATAAATGATTCTTTTAAAAGTTAATTTCAAGTAATATTTTAATATTATTTTTTTATTCTATAGCATGAGACAGGTGGATCTGGACCACGTCCTGGGGACAAGAGAGATACTGCTAGAGGATATAATGAGCATATGGTAAGTTTGTAACTTAATTTATGAATTCTAGTATATTTGATAAATGATTCTTTTAATAGTTAATTTCAAGTAATATTTTAATATTATCTTTTTATTGTATAGCATGAGACAGTTGGATCTGGACCACGTCTCGGGGACAAGAGACCACGAGATGTTATTGATGATAGCACTTAGATTTTACTATTTATTTGGCTTTGATATGTACTTTTTTATGGACTTTACACATTTGTTTACATGTGCACATACTTTATATATATGGATAGTTGCATAATAGGATTAGATCATATATATTTTGTGCATACTTTATATATTTTGTGCACATTAGATATTATGTGGAGTGAACATCATGTTACCATCTAGACATATATATGGATTAGATATTATATGGATTATGTGGACTTGAAATTTTATTGTTTATTTGGCTCTGATATGTACTATTTTATGGGCTTTACATATTTGTTTACACGTACACACACATACTTTACATATATGGATAGTTTCATAATAGGATTAGATCATATATATTATGTGCATACTTTATGTGTATTGTGCCCATTAGATATTATGTGGACTTGAAATTATGTGCACATTAGATCATATATATTGACTTGAAATTATGTGGACTTGAAATTTTGTGCATACTTTATATATTATGTGGACTTGAAATTTTATTTATGGAAGTTGTGCTTAAACAACTTTATAGGCATTATGTGGACTTGTAATTTTATTTTTGGAATTTCATTTAAATAGTTCTTGTGATTAGATAAACTAAATGTGCATACATCATGAACTAAGTATCGAAACATATCTTATAATTATAACATATTCTAAATTAAAAATTATCATTTAACAAATATAATGAATAGAACTTGATTAAAACATAATTATCTCATTCATAAATTTGACCAATAGTCTCTCATTTATGTATATTGTACACAAAATGTAATCAAGAAGACATATCTAAAATAAAATAAACAGTCTATTTAAATAACTTTGTTTTCATTGATGCCTTCTACTTGTGGTAGACCTAAAACAAAATTTTACTAGATTCATTCTGTTATACCATCTGCATCCTCTCTCTTTTGCAAAGCATCTATAATTGTCTCGTGCTCTTCCATAGAGAGAGTCCATAATTGTTTATTAGCAGGCCTGCCATGATATCTATCCAATTTTATATTAGTTGCCACTACCAAATGCGAGCAATGTATAATCTTCTTCTCTAATTCATAATCTTCAAATGCGGGCAATCCATTCTTTCTTGTTAGATATTTGCGTAACCAAGTGCCAACAACAACCACAGATCCTGTTGGATAGTCATAACCATCATCATCTACTCGAGGAGTAGTTAGCTTATGTTTTGGCTCTACACATCGAGCCAACCAATACTCTGTCCCCTCTTCATTGTCCTCTGGTGCAACAACAGCATAGACATGTCCTGTGCACAAAACAATTTTATTTTAATATTTAATGAGAAATAAAAACAAAAATATACACTGTAAGATTTCATAAATTTATGTACTATTTAATAAATCAAAACAAATTTCAAAAATAATTTTACCTTGTTGTATAAGATCTGAAATGCGATCATAGTCATTTGATGCAAACATTTGATCCATATCTTCATCAGTTCTTTCATGCGGATCATTTGCATCTATCGGTGTCAATGATCTTTGTTGCCATTCTTCAACCCATTCTTTATTCTCACAAAATTCCCAATCTCGGGAAACACAAAACTGACAAAAGCAAGCAAGTTGCCTTGTGAATATAGTCCATGTGTTTGAATTAGAACTCTTAAACGAATTCCATTTAGCTGATCTAATGATGGTATTACAATCATGCCGAATAGGAATACTATCTTCCTCTATCAACCAGAAGAAATCTCGAATTACAGAGTTTTCAGTTGATCCTTTTGACAACTTTGAATTGCACCAATCTACAACTGCACGAGCATCTCTGAATTTCACTACATCCTCAAATTTCAATTGTTCTCTAGCAAGAGCTCTTTTTATACAGGCACCGGCTCCATCGTGTTCCCCCTTACCATGTCTCACTTCAAAAAAACTCCATAAATGTTGGACATTGGTTATCTTGTGAACTTTACATAGCCAATAAAACATTCTTGCATTTTTGAATTGTCCAGTGCAGTTATCTGACCATATCATATGTTGTTTCATGTCAATTTCTCTTTCCTTAAGATTATCATAAAATACCTCGAAGCAATGTTGGACAAACTCTGAAGAGTGTAATCGATTATCACTAACATAGAAATGATACTCCCTCAAAAAATTTCTGTTATCTTCTATACTGTCATGGTCATGTCTATATATGATGTGCACAAATATGGCCACTTGCACTGAGTTGTAGTATTGTGATTGAGTTTCCTCTTGTGGTTTTAGAGTATAATTTTCTGCAAAATCAACAACTGATACTATTGTTCCAACTGGAAATGTGTTCTTGCATATGAGAAACTGTCCATCAAGCCATCGAGCATGTTGGGAATGTTTCACATATTTTGGAACAATATGAGTTTTAAACTCACTAATAAATGCATTCACACTATTCTATTCTGTAATCAATTCTAAACGTTTCCCCATCTTTCCATCCTTTAGAGGGTATTCTATATTTTTAAATCTCCTAACATCAACCATTTTTTGTCCAAACTCAGATGAAACATGTTCATGCAAACATTCACCTATCGAAGAATAGTTCCCACATAAATTGCAAAGACCATAAATGCATGAACTGGAAAGAAATAATTGTTCATTAGGTGGTTTACAAAATAAACTTCCAATAAAATCTTTTATAGTTTCAGGTGGAACATAAACACCACAATCCTGCACAAGATCATTACCATGCAACATACAACGAATATATCGAAAAACATCATAATAGTAACGAAACTGGACATGAGTTTTACAACAACAAGATATTCTTTGTTTATTGATTTTACCATACCAGGGTTTGCATTTTTCAAATGATCTTTGACTAATTCGTAAATTCATTAACACAGATTCATCACTAAATTTTTTAAAGAATTCAGTTTGAGTCATGTCAAGAAGATGTTTTGGATGAGGATCATGAATTTTTTATCCCACCCTTAACTTTAAAACATCTCTAGCATTTGATGAAACTCTAGTGTTATCATGCCAAAATTTTGCAATTAATTGTTTAGTTTCATCATTTAATTTCATGTGCGACCTTTGAAGTCTACCACTAAAACTCCAACAATGGTTTAGTGGATCAATTTCAATTGTGTCTCTTCTTTTGGCCGCTCTTGACAAGGTTCTACAATGTAAGTTCAAATAGCCACTTATATCACTTAACATTCTTTTACTAACAATCATTTTGTCAACTATAGCAGTTGTTATAACTCTACGTGCTGCATTCTTATCTTTAGATCGACTTGTTTTTCCTATAGAATTGATGGCACTAGCAACAGTAGATACAACTTGCTTATATGATTCATCTTTTCTTTTTGGTTTTGCATAAATACCTATTTTTTTCATGACTTTACACATTTTTAACATTTTTATTAATTGTAGCATTAATTGACATTGGAATCCTAACTTTTTATTATAGAAAAATTATTTATATAATCTGTTTGCATGTGTTCTGATTTGTCTCCAAGAAACTAACCCATTAAGATTATCTAGCACATTGCTATCAATAGTAAACAAATTACATTCATTTTCTTTTAGAGAGGGTGGTGTAATATTTTCAATTTTTATTTCTTTTCTTATTGGTGTATGAAATTTATATCCAGCTTCATTTAAATCAGCAATTTGATTGGCATCATAGTCATCAGGATTTAAAAACATACCAGGATTCGCATCCACATCAACATTTGCATCAACAGTCATACCCGTGTGTGGTTCTACATTTCTTGCATCCATCATGATGTCTTCAATGGTCTCATCTACAATGGGCACTGAACTAGATGCTTCAGAAGTGTTATTCAATTGCCGTTGTTGTGATCTTCGATCTCTTTGGCGTTTTGCCTCCTTCTCTCGTTGTGCTTGAATTTCATCCACTGTCATTGTCCTCTTTTTTTTCTTTTGACGTTGCTTAGAACTCATTTTTACAAACTCGTCTTCAAAAAATAATATTTTTTTATTGAGTTCTTCAAAAAATCGTGTAAAAAATATTAAAAAGTACTGCCAAATGATGTAAAAAATCTTTGTCAGTACGGATTTCAATGATAGTGTGGTAAATTGATGCAATCTTTTTTTTTTTTTTTACAGTAATGGTTATTTAGAAACAGGGGCCCGTTATGCAAAATATGAATTCACAACCCGCCACTTGCCTCGGGATTAGGCCCGAGATAGGCCTGGGATGGCCACACCCGAGACATGAACCTGCAAATTCAAAGCTCCATGAATGAAAGCACAAATATGATGAAATGAAATAGTTTATGTGCCTCTAATCAAATAATTTTTATACAGAATTGAAACCCATTTCAGATTATACTGTCTAGATTCTAAATATGTAAATTAATTTAAAAATTGATTATTTTAACTATTTTTCATTTAATTTATACTAAATCGGGTTCATAAATTTGAAATATTAACTAATTTTCTTAATTTAATAACTTGTTTATTTTAATGAATTTTGAAAAAAAAATTATATGTCATCAATCTACACAAAATTCTTTTCAATTTAAAAAAAAAAAATCAAAAAATGCTAAGTTTACGTCAAATTTTTAAAAAGATAATTACGGCCATTAATAAATTAATTAAAAAAAATATTTAAAAAAAAAATACAGAAAAATATGCTCATCAATCTTCAATGTGTTACAAACCATTTCCCAAAACGGTTTGAGAAAATAATTTTAATTGTGTCAAAAAGTGTGGGTCGTACACATGCATGGTATGGTCCTGAAACAGGCATTTTTAAAACATAGTTTTTAGAACTCCATTCAAAAAGTTATTTTTTATTATGTGGGTATTAAAATAAATTACATATTTGAAAAGTACACTCAGAGAGATATCTTTTATATTACTGACTTTTTCCAAGATTCAATCTCTAAGTGTTTCAAAATTTAAGCTCAAGTGAGACAAAATCTCAAAAACAGGGAAAACACTTCCACTTTTTGGCCAAAAACTGGACACATCTTCTTGCACTGACCCATAGAATAGTTATAATTCCCCTAGGTGACCGAAATGACACAAGTTAAATTGAAGAGATCATACAAGAGAAAATAGGAGAAGATGTTAAGAATATTTTCATTATTTTTAGACTTTCAAATGGACAAAAAGAAGAAAACTTGAATAGTGATGGAGAATTGGAACTTGAAAGCCATGATTTTAGTAATGAAAATGATGATATTCTAGAAGCATGGATGCAATGTGAACATGTGAAGTAACATCTTGAAGATTATATGTATTTCAAAGAACATTCTCAATTCAAACCAAACAAAAATCTACATATGAGGTAAATCAAAAGGGTGCCACATTTAAACGACAAAAGAAAAGAACATGCAAATTAACTAAGCAACATCACACTATACCTTGGCAATTTTGGGTGACCTACAAAAACATATATCCAAATGCATAATCCATGAAAAATGAGGTCCATACTAACCCAATGAAAACTAGTAGGTTAACATACAAAAACCTATCCATGACATAAATTTATAAGTAGGTTTGACATGATATTGGCAGAATAGACCAAAAGTGCACATCAAAATAAGGCACATTTCTTCGAACCTAATGTAACATGGTGTACATTAAATTCTTAGGAGAAGTAGTTATTGATACCCAAAAAATACTAGTGGTAGAAGTTAACAAGAAAAATATGGTGGGAAAGTCTATGCAATGGCTATAGGAGCTAAGAAGACCACCACGGGAAAATCTATGAGAAGACCATTCTACCACTGAAGCCCTACTTTGCCCCTTTAGGAGTCTTCATTACCCTCCTCTTCTATGTGCCTAGTGCTCTTAATGCTTTGAGAGGTTTCAAAGGTCATTATTACTACTTTAATATAATATATTTAATTAAAAAATTCTATATGTATGGTATAAATATAAAATAATATTATATAACAATAATTAAATTTTAGAAAGAATATTCTTTAAGTGTAAATTTGTATTTATATTACATAGTTTAATTGTGTTATTGGTTGTGCTTGTTAGGTGTAGATAGTTATACAATTGTCAACTACATTTCTCTCTTTATATATGTTCTTTTATTTTCTTTTAATGGAATTGATAAAAGAATAATTTTTCCTTGTCTTAAATTGGTATTAGAGTACAAAATTATGTGCTTGTGTGTTTAGAGAAAGGGTGTTGGAGTCATGTAAATGTTTATGCCTAGGTGCGAGGGTAAGTCCTAGTTGATTTATATAAAAGAAAATCGTGGCAAGACATGGTGTAGACCTATAGAGTGTGCTTATGATGGAATAAAAAAACCATGCTAATTGTACATTGCAAGGAGACAACACTAGTAGTGTGCAAAATAATGAGAATAGAATATTATCTATAAATCAAGCAATGTATAGTGAATGAAGTCAAATGAAGGTACTAGGAAGTTGTTGTCTTTTGATTTCTATCTTGGAAAGGCCATGTGAGAAGAGAAATAAATTCCACTAAAGAGATCCTTAGTGAATTGCATTATTTTACTACTAAATAATTAATGCCTTTGTGATGTATTTTGTAAATGATCCTAGTAAAGTGATTGTAGTTTGATTTAGTTTACTTTTATTTTCTTTTTGTGCTACTCAGTAAAATATCAAAAGGCAATATAATGATTTTTATTTTCTTTTGGAGATCATACATTGGGATGTTAGTGTTATATTTATAGTTTGTTTATTTTTTGCAAAGAATATGATAAATTCCATATTGATTAAGTCAACACTATTCTTTGTTTAAGACCCTTGTTTATTCACTACTTGGAAGATGTTGATGTTATTATAATTTCATAGTTTGGTGTTGTTTTCTTTTACTATGCGTACTTTGTTGCATGTTACTTTGAAGCACAATAATGATTAGGTGCATCAAATCCAAGAAGGTTTTAAAGAGCATATGGTCGTATTTCTGTAAGGTAAGAGTACCTGAGCTCATTTGATAGTGTTAGAAATATATATTGTCATTTATATCAACCTGATGTCTTACAATATGTTTTGTCTTTATTGTCTTGTGATTAATGAAATAGAGATTGGTTGAAACTTGAGAATTGGTGTATGTTGATAATTGAATATTATTTGTTGTCATTGTGATAGAGAACGTATGAATATTGGTGGTAGAAGTTATATGTTATGGATGTCTAGCTTCTTGATGTTTGATGTCTACACTTAGTATGATGTGTTGATACAGATGATGATGTTAATAATGATTTTGATGGAAAAGCTAGCATGATGGCTATTCAATGGTTTGAGATATTAAGATGAGGATTAGATGTATGGAAAAGATGTCGAACTTATGCATATGATGTTGAGTGAGAAGATGATGTTTATGGGAAAATTTGGTCCTTGGAAGTTTTATGAAATAAATTGGTGCAGAAAAATTTGAGCCTAAAGTGTTAGGATGATTTCAGTTGCGGCAAAATTGCTTGATGCTTTTTGGCTAAAATTTTAAGAGAATAAAGTGTCAACCTTGTCATTTCTAGAACTATCCCCAATGTGAAAATATTCTAATTCTAAGTTGGTCAAAAGGTAATTTTATGTTGAGATCCATATATACTTGACATCCCTTTTAATTCATTTAATCATCTCCTATTATCTCATTACTATGAGTTTAAGAGCAATTATTTTAATTCATGAGCAGATTAGAGTCTAAGGAGAAACAAAGTATATCAGGACATATTCAATTATTCTTTCATGATGGATTTTATGATGATTTATCATGTTTTTATGTCAATGCTTGGAGGACTTATCCTAAGAGAATTATGTCACCAATTGATATTATATTCAATTTAGTCAATCATTTCAATCCAAGAATTTTAATTTATACTTCTATTTCCAATTCATCATAGTTGTAGGTTTGAGTCACACATTGAGGTTTGAATTAGGCAAACCCCTATACAACACCAAACACTATTTTTCTCCTCTTGTGTGCAAATTTAGGTTCAACTACAGGATTTCGATAGAGACTAAAGATAGAAAAGTACTCAAGAGTAGGATACAGAGGACCCCTCCCAAGCTCATAAGAAGTCACTTTAACAAGGACATTTGGGGTGTCATTCCTTGACAAGGGCACTTGAGGTACCATTGTCCTCCTAGTTCAGGTTGTAATTTGGTAGGAAGTAGGTACAATATCTTAAAGATCTAGATCCAGATTAGTGTGTAGAAATTCACCAGTTGGACAAGGACATTCTAGGCACCATTATGTCCTATGTTTTAATTTAGTTTTCAAGCACAGGTGCACTGTTGATTTATCATTTTGTTTCTATACATGTTTCAAATTTTCTATTTCTACATCAAATAGTTATAGTAGTTCAATTGTTCGTTCATGAATGTTTAGTTCCTAGTCACTTCACATTTCAAATCAATCAAATCAACTTTCAGAACAACAAAGAAATAAAATCCCTATGGAATTGAGTGGCTCTCTTGGATAAAAGTTTAGTCAATCAATATTCCTCCTTTAGTTGCTTAATATTCTAATGTTTAGATGAAAGAGGGTTTTTGGTCTTAGTATTGCTCATTCCCTTTTTCAATCCTAAACAATAATCATCTAAAATAAAATATATGTTGTTATGTATGACTATTGAGTTGCCAACTATTGACTTTCTCAAAAAAACCTTTTGTTTCCTTCTCACGCAAAAGAAACATTTCCAGTAACTTATTTTTCCTTATAATTTAATTTTCACTTGTAGAATTGAAGGAGCACATTTTCCAACATCACATTTGGCATAATAAACATGTTTATTTAATATTTACTTATCCCTTTATTAAATGAATCAAATGGACAATGATAAATATTAAATAAATTGTCCTTTTATGCTTGCTTGATTAACCCATATAAACATTAAATGGTTCACTATGTGCCAAATTCCAAATTTAAATAAAAAGGGACATGACACTAGTAAGTAAAATGATAAGTTTTAGTTATAGTATATTATTTTTATATAATATTGCCACATCTATCTCTATTTTAGAGATTTGGTGCACTTAATGCACCATTAAAAGCCTTTAACTTATATAAGAAAAAATAGATTATGTTCCTTAATAACTTAATATTTCATGGTTGAATTTTGTATAATGATTGTATGGTTTCTTATTTCTATGCATGTATATCTATGCTTTTATTAAAAATCAATTAGAGGATTTAAGGTTTAAGCATTCTAATTCTTTGCAAAGTTGGTTTTAAAGAAAAATATCTAGATGCAAAGAAGGTCACATAACTCTAACATGAGTCACAACATTATAGGATAGTATTTTAAGTGATGAATTATCCATAAAAAGCATGGATCAACCAAATTCACTCTCCAACTTTAGTCATTACAAGTGCCATAGAGGAATTTAGAAAGTTTTTTTTTTCAGTGTCGTTAGATCATACTCGGGTCATTTAAATAAGTAGAGGTTCTCTCAAAGTAAATTCTTCTTAATTTTAATATGTATGTATCCCCTCAAACGTTTAATAAAGGATCTTTCCTAGTTCATTTGTTAGCGTCTTTTCTTGAATATAAATATTGTGGGTGTGAAAAATATAATATGAAAAAGAAGCAAGCAAAATATTGAGTTTTTAATCAGTTAAAGCCTTAGTTCAATATTAGTAAGTAGATTGAACAACGATTAGAGATGTTAAAAAGCCATTAGATATTTATTCACTTGCTCCTATTTTCTAGTTAACATACATTTCATTTCTACTCCCTATAATTTGACACGTGTGTGGTCCCATTAGAATGCAAATACGATGGAAATTAATGTAACCTTACATTAGCTTTAAGAAATCGATGTAGAAGTAACTCTACTAAAAGATGTTATTTATTTGTTTTGTTTTAATTTAATAGTTATTTTAGTTGGTTTTCTTATCATGCACAATGATTAATTTAGCTATTTTTATTTTCTATTTTTGTCAACATATACGTGTTTTAAATCACTAAAAGTTTAAAATCAAATCAAAATAACTATCTTTGAACACTTTCATCTCATTTATTAATCTTATTTAGTTTTATTTATTAGTATTTTCTTCTTACACCTAAGTTTTTCTTAATTTATTTTTAGTATGCATCTTTAATCTTCATGTATTGTTCTAGCAGACTTTAATCTCATTTCTTATTCAATATTTAGCTCTACAAATGTATTAAATGGGTAGTAGAATAGATGATAGAATTTGTGTGAGTTTCTATATTGCAAGCAAGATAATAAAAAGTGGTACCTTAGATCAATTTAATTTGTCATTATTGAAAGTTAGGGAATTAATCTATCATCTTAAAATTCCCCAAATTTTTTACGGTAGATAACTCTAAAAACAATAGTAGATTGATAAAAAATTAAATGGTAGGAGATTAATATAACTACAATGAACCTATCAACTCTCGAAACATCTTACAAATTTTTATGAAAGGATATTTTAAAGAAAAAATAGCCTCACTATTAGGAAAGGATCACTTGCATCATTAGTCATAGACAAAAATTCTTTGAGTACACAAGCTTAATAAAATGCAAATTCATAACTAAAGTTATCTTCAAACCTTTATTTCTACACATGTAACCATCTTTTCATACAAAGTTTAGCATATATACATTGTTCAAAATGCATAAATTTTGGATCTTTGAGTCAACTTTTGGATGTAATTGAGACATAGTTGAGAAATAATTATCAAGCACCTAGTTTTCTAAAAGGAATATGTTACAAACTCAAATCAATACATTGCAAATGGCATGTTTAGATACAAGTGCACAATAGAATCGTGTTATTTGGATGTTACCATCCTTAGTGGATATTATAAGCCCTAATAGAAACTACCACACTTTACAAACTATCAGATTTTAAGAACTAGACTTTAGTTATCTAGAACCTTTGCTCACCTATTCAAATTTTCACAACATCTATAACCACAAAACCAAACAAACTACCTCTATTTGTATTCTCTCTCTTTTATGCTGATACAATATGAGCTTTACATATCATTTATCTAAATAACTTTAAAACTTATTTATAATTGTAACTTTTAATAGAATCGTATTATTTAATAAATATAATTAAAACCAAACTACAATTGAAAATGAAAATACAACTAGATCATTTTATAGTCAACAATATCAAGCAATTTATTTATGGGTCTAAGATGGCTTATAGTAATAATGGACTACCTCATACTCCTTACAAGAGGCACCTAACTGTCCTATAAATGAGACATACATACCTTACCCTTTCTAGAATCTGAACTTGTGAACTCTCTTTTTAGAATACAAATTCTCCACTATTAGATCATTGCTCATTTTTATTATTTATAACATAATAATTCATCAAATTCTATCTTCTTTGAAAGGACTCCTAGATTTTAGGGCAAGAGCAAGTAGACAAAAGAACTGGTTAATATTTTTCCTTTCAATCTGCCTTCGAGTTGACTTTCATTAACATCATCCCTCGAAATCTTATTATTAGTGGATGTCAAATTCTTATCTAGAATGGTGATAGGCTCGACTGCTCGAGGAGATTCATAATCAGTGCGTGTCTGTGGGGTCAATAAATGGCTCTTCCGTTTAAAAAATGCTTTACAGATTACCCAGCTGCAACATCACCCAAAGTCAAATTGATTTAAGCGTTTTTTACACATCCAGCGTGAGCAAATTTTAAAATATTGGTTTTGTTTATTATTGATTTAGAGTAGTTCTTTCCTTTGATGAAAACTACCAGGAGGCACCTTATACCTAGTCAAAATTATCGTCCTCTCCCTTGCAATATTATCGTCCTCTCCAATGGCTTCACAAATGCTATTCTTTATCGTCCTCTCCCTTGCAATATTATCTTGTTCATGGGGATATCAACAAGAGGAGAATATTGTGTTTTACTTGCAAGACATAGTGAGCAAACCCAATGCAACAGCCATAGTAGTTGCAGGAGCAAATGGATCAACATACATAGACAACTTAGACTTTGGATCGTTGGTGGTTGTAGATGATCTTCTCACTGAAATGCCTGATCCCTCTTCCACCGTTGTGGGAAGGGCCAAAGGATTCTATGCCTATTCAGATGTTGACGCTAATGCAGTTCACATGGTGTTCTCCCTTGTGTTTCAGAACAAGAAATATAATGGGAGGACCCTTGAATTCCATGGAACAGATATCCTCACGAGGTCCTTTTAGTGAGGTGTCAACTAAAAGTGAGATATGTTATACATTAAGCTATTATTAATATGAAGGTGATCCCTTATTACATAAAAGTTCTCACATATAAATGTATCTCATGTTGATATATTGATACATAACTGTGTGCATCCAAGATCAATAAAATGAACAATTTCTCATTATAATGTTTCAAAGTACAATATGTGTGTGCACATAATCTTTATACTATTATCTTTTCATATAGTTTGGTATCAAATATTGGATAACATCAAGTCATTTTCTGCAATATCATATACATGTTGAATATCCAAGCAACTAAGAGGGGGGTGAATCAATTGATAACTTGAAAAAAAAACTTTTATTCCTTGCACATCCAAATCCAAACCAATAGAACTAAATGGAATATAAATATCACGAAAAGCATAAAATATACAACATATCACACAATGAACACCAGATATGACGTGGAAAACCCAAGAATGGAAATAACATGGAGAATGTTAGTTCTCAATATAAAACACCGATTAAGATGATTTTTACAAATGGTGGCTTGCTACCAGAATGCTCACTATAGGTGGGCTCACTACCCATAAAAAGGCTCACTATTGAAGAGAGAGAAAGAAATAAAGAATCCACCACTGGAACATAATCTGCAAAACCATACTACTTCTGGTACCTCAACACCAACACTCTCTCAAAAATCACCAATAGATAGATCTTTCCTTTCCAATCTCACATAGCTTCAAAACAATGCAACTCTTTTTCTATGTCTAAATCATCTAGATCATTCTCATATATATAATATCTTCGAGAAGCATAATCTTCCAAGTCGGCCAAGATAAAGATTTAAAATAGTTCAACACTAAACATTCTAGCAATGGGAAGGAATGAGAAGTAGACCATACCACACGTCAATTGTCAGAACAATATGTTATAGCCATTACAAATTTTGGACCCAAATCATGACTCACATGCTACACCAAAAGCCACTACACATCCTCTAATTTTGAACTTAATCTAGACCCAAACATCATCACCCAAAACATCAAAAATAAGAATGGAACCAAGATACACATGAATATCATCAATCACCACCATATTTGATAACCAAAAATATTTGGATCGCCAACAAGACATATGATCTACCAATACATCTTTCAGATCACCAATACAATGAACATCAAAGACATCAATGACAACTAGACAACATCATCACCATCATATCTCCAGCAATACATCTATATGTGATGTAGATGTATTAATACATGTATCTTCATATTGGGTAGGATGTTTCCCCCACATGCATCTCATGCTTGTTGCTTCTTTAGTTGATACCTCAAATAATCTAAAATGCCTATGATCATTTTCTATACCTTCTACTTGTACAATATTGTAATGAGCTCAAGGTCTAATTGTATGTGATAGAATTAATATTTGGAAACTATGTAAAAATTTCTAAGAAAGACACCTTTATAGGTTTTTTACCTAATGGGGGATTATTTTAGGCTAACCAACTATGTTCTTATCTTTATAGGTTATGTTTATTGATACAATTGTTTTATTTTTTGACCCTTCTAAAATAATCCTCAGGCTTGGCATGTTTCTTACCCTTGAGATATTTTGGCTTTGAACCCAGTAACAAACTAGAATCTAAACTATATAAAATGTGCCTCACTCTAATGCTAACTTGGAAGAATATTTTGATACTTCATTTCTAGAAATAACAAATACTTTTCCCATTATCTCCAAGGATCTTTTATTTGCACATATAGATGTTAATAGAAAAATGTAATATCATTGCCTCATTATTATGTCCATGATTCATTCTTGGATATGTTTTCATCAATTCTCATGATGGAGTACAACAGTCCTATTTTGTTGTGAACCATCATTATTATAACATTGATTAAAAGACAATTTAAGGTAGGCCAAAAGTAGACTTTTATTTTATTGTGAAACAAACCTTAACCACAATAGGCCAGCAACGAAGAACAAATAGAAAATTAACACAAGTTCTTCAAGGCTTATGGTGAAAATTTACATGTGATCTACATGTAGTACTACACATATCTTCATATTGGGTAGTATGTTTCCCTCACATGCATCTCACACTAGTTTCTTATATAGGTGACACCTCAAATAATATAAAATACATATGTGATTTGCATGTAGTATTTACATGTAGATCACATAAGCCTTGAAGAACTTGTGTTAATTTTTTGTGTGTTCTCTATTTTTGGCATGTTGTATTAAAGGTATTTTTCTTTTAAGTTTTTTGTTTATGTTGAGATATGGGTGAGATGTTGGTTTTCTAATGGCAACTCTTTATACTTAAGATTTTGGAGTCCCTTTTGTAATGGTGGGAAAATCATGAGTGATGGATCAAGAGGAAAACTACCCTTTCCCTCAAAGAGAGATGAGAGTTTCACTATTGATTATCCTTGAAACACTTTTCACCATTACATTAGGAAGAATGGGATGAGAGAATTCACTAGATTCAATCTCCACACAAAGATGATAGATTGAATTCTAAATGAATTGAGAATGTTACGTTGATCCCCTTTTTCCTTGTTTGAAATGGAAAGGAATTTGATTGACTTATGTAGTGCAAAAGAGACAAAGGATCAATTATAAATTGAGATTGGAATATGAGATTAAGTTGTGCACCTAGATCTGGCAGTAAATGTCAAGACGAAGTCACCCTACGAATTTGACAAAAATTTGTCCAGACCATGGTAGGAATGTACATAGTCCTCCGAAAAATCTGCAAAATGAAAAGGGTTTTTCTGCCTCTGCAAATGGAGCCCGAATTGGAAAGAACAGTAGCGCACCTGCAACCTACACATAGAAAAGAGAGGAAAATGGGTTGGGATTGAGGGTTTGCCTTTAGGTCAAACCCCAGTTTTGGAATTAACCAAGTAATGAAAGAAATTACTTGCAAGTAGATGTAAAAGACTGAATTGCAGATCACCTCAAGGGAGCTTGTAGTAGAAATGTTGATAGAAGCGCTTGTGTGGAATTGTATGTTTAAATTGATCTCCTCTTCAATGGTTGAATAATTGACTTGAATGCAACACCTAGCCTTGAAGGGAGACTTGAGAATGCTCAATGGTGGAAAAGAATGCTTGAATGCTCTTGAATGCTTGATCGCTTATGCATACTCCCATCTTATCCAACTTCAGCTTATCGAACTTATGACAATGACAAAATGAATTCCCCCTTAAATACATGTTAGTGGATTTGAATTTCATCACGGGCCGACACCGGGGAGGTTTCTCGCCTAAGGCACAACCCACAAGACATGCTCTAGGAAGGGTCCTACCCTAAAATAGGGTAGGGACAGGGGCGCCACACAAGGTTTGAAAAGGTTATCCTATTATGCTCATCCTGTCGATTTTCTTTGCCTACCTGTTCCATTTTGACAACTTGTTCAGCTCGCAAATGGGTATCCTTTTCTACTTTAGAGTTTTTCCCTCCGAATAACTGAAGTCTTCTCCTTCTCAAGAAAAAGCTACCTTTGTACCAATCAATAATCTCAAACAATTCTGAATTAGAAGCATCAAGAAAATATTGGGCAAAAATTTCTTCCATAATTGCTTGTTCTTTTCAATGACAATGCATCATTTGTTATCCAAAGAATCATATAAAGAGTTAGAAACAATAGACTTAATATCGGTTGGTGACCGGTCATTTTTACACAAATATTTAATGACATCTAGCTCTACTTCTTCCTTTTCACTATCGCTAAGATCATCAAAATAATCTTTTAGATAATCAAGAACTTTCCTTTTAACATTCTTCATAATTCTTTGAAAATGTGTCATAGGTTGGTAAGAAGAAAAATGTAGACTTACCAGTGCAAAGGTTGCTAGTACATTACCAGTCGTCTTCGTCTTCTTAATTGATTGCCTTGTCTTCTTCATTTCTACCTTCAGTTCAGTGTCTTCTGAATCCGGTGTGTTATTCCTGGTTTTTCTTTTCCTTTCAAATACCTTTGGCAGAATGGCCTTCAGTTTCTTTTTGGGTGGTGATCTCTTGGTCACTTTAGGACTAGCAGTAGATGTAACCGGTGTTCATGTCTATGGCACAACTTTCCTCTTCTTTTGCTTCGGTACTTCAATAGATTTGTTCCTCTCTGAGTAAGTATCGATCCTCTTCTTCTTTGGATCTATTGGTGAAGCAAGTAGGGTAGAGGCATACCCTATAAGTATATCATTTACCACTTCATAGCCCATAGGCTCAACTCATCTTCTCTAGGCTCAACTGCTTCGATTATGTAGTGATCAACTTTGATTGTGAAACAAATATCATCTTCATACTTTTTAACCAAATCACCTGATATTATCATTCTCTAGTTCATCTTTAGTCTGAACTCATCAAAATACTTGTTTAGAGTCTTTGGATAAGAAGATCCCACTACTTGCAGACTCTCCTTTATTTTTCTTGAAACAGGTAGCTCAGTTGACCATTGAACATCACTGACTCCTAGAAAATACCCTAGAAGAAAGAAAAACAAACCAATAAGAAGTTGGCCAAACTTAAAACTCAGTGTCTTTTCTTCTTTGATGGACTTCAGATTCTCCATGAGTTGTTTTTGCATGCAGGTACATAAGTCATATTCTGCATCTTCCTTGATCATCCTATAAGAGGCATGCACCGCAGCTATAGGAACAAAATTCATTCTACTAGCATAGAATACTCTATACCCGATCACCATGCACGCATACTTCACCAAGTCATCTTTTATGGTGTTTATAGTCGCTGCCCGCTGGTCACTCACAGAACCAGTGAGCTCTGTCACTTTGGTTTTGGTGATCTTGCAATTAATAGGGACTTCTCCAACATTGCAGAAACCGGTCACCGCATGGATTTCCTCTAGTGTAATATCATGGGTTCACTCAAGATACATCTTGTCACCATGAACCCTACTTAGAATGATCCTAATGTGATCTTCTATGAATTCCTCGAGAAAATATACCACATTATGGAATTTCTTCTTCTTGATCATGTTGTACTCTGGTTTAATCTTCTTATCATCTCCATAGAACAAACTCAACTAGGAGTGAATCACTAGGGACCCTAGGTCTTCCAGTTTGCAATCAATGTATCCTAAAACATAACCTACGACAATGACTCTGATGGGAATTTGAGATAGGGCATTATATTTCACCTTCTTCCTAAGAAAATCGGATGACTCCTCAGGTTCGGTAGAACTAGAAGGGATTTTGGATGTAGAGGCCATGACTAAATAATTTTGAATGACAAGAGTGTTTCGATGAAGAATACCTTTTCACTCCAAAATAGGGTTCATCGATGTCAAATTCAAACTAGGGTTTACCAATGTCAAACACAACACACTTCTTCAAAACCTTGTTTTACCACACTCACCTCCACTTTGAATAACTTGCAATGTCTGTTGGATCTTGCACAAGATTTCTTCCTTAATTCTTTTGAACGCAAGATGAATCGCTCTTGTTGTGTTGCTCAAGCTAGAGAAATTCTTCTTTGAAAAAAGGTAAGTAAAAATGATGACAAGAGTCACTTTTTAACATGCTCCTACCTACCACAATAAATGCATCATCAATAGGGTACAAAACCTAATTTTACCACTTCATTTCTTTTGTCAGATGACAGGTAACTAATACCAATAAAAAAACTTTACCGATACATAATGGCAGTCCAAAATATTGTTACTGATATGTTCCCCCTTAAGCTTTTCAAAGCTCAGTTTGTTGATTTAGGGGTCTCCACACTGGGTGCAGAAACTGGTACGTCTTGTGGCTTCTCTTCATGTTTCTTCTTACAAATTTTATCCATATCAGCCTAAACGACTTCAACATTGACCTTTCCTTCTGGGTCAACCAGTATGTCTCCTGATGGATTCTTTTTCAGTTTGCATATTCTGACAATATGTCCTAGTTTGTGACAATGATAGCATACCACACCAGGTGCTCTCCATGGTCCGGTGTTCACATTTCCATTTTTCCTCCTGCATGTTGCAACAGTGTGACCGCTACAACGACAAATCAAACAGGTTGCTCTCCAACTATTTTTCACTCCATAACCATTTGACCAATGGTCATAGGTTCTCTACCGGTTTGGGTTTTGGTTCATAGCAGGTTCTAGGACAACTCCTTTAGATCTTGTGCATAATTTCAAGGGTTGTTCATAACTGATCTGCACTCAAAATATCTATGCCCAAACTTCTTGCATGCATAACAATAACCATTAAATCTCTCGATTCTAGCATTGTGGTTGTGCACATTAGCAGTATGTCCTTCCTTATGGCAGTTAAACAATACAGGTTTGAACTTTGGCTTACCTTTGCTTCAGTTGATCTTAGGTGTCGATTGCTCCTTTGGTGAACTAGCCTTGGATCCAAAGGTTTCACCTTCCTCATATGCACAAAAACCAAGTCCAGAGGTATCCTTTGATGGCTTCATTGTTTCCATCTTTTCGTCCAACTTCACAACACTCTGGTTGAACTTTGCAAGTATCTCCTTTGTCTTAGCAAGTTCCTTGGAAAGAGAATCATTGGTTTTCATCAAGGTTTCATTCTGAGAAATGGATGCATTGAGGTTTGCTTGCATTTATTCTTTCTCTTCCGTACCCTCTTGCAGATAAGTGGTGATGGTACCAATCTCTTGTTTCAACTTAGAAATCTTGTTCTCCTTGTGTTTCACTAGATCTTCATCTTTTCTTCTATTTTCTAGCTCCTAACTCATCCTGATAGTCAGTCCTTCCAGCTCTCTCCTTAGGTTAGTTTCAAACTCATTCAGTTTCTCCACTTCTTGGACTAGGGCATCCATCTCCACTTCATCAAAAGAGTTGTTTTTAGTGATTTTCATCATTTGCTTAGCAAGCTCTCTTTTTTCAGCTAAAGAGGCTTTATACTTGATCTTCAATTCATCATAGGCTCTTTCAAATTCAGCCAAACAATGAGTGAGTTCCCTCATGTTGTATTCCCTCATATCTCCTTTAAAGTGGTTAGACTTAGAGAAAGGTTGGCTTTGATAACAATTGATGAATACTAAGAGGGGAGGTGAATTAGTATGCAAAAAAAATTAGCCAAACTCTTAAGCAATCTTACTGCAGACCGGTATAGTAGTTTAAACAACAAACTAGTTAAAACACAAACAAGCCAAACAGAAAATAGAGCATTCACCCACAGAAGAACAATCACCATAACACAAGATATTTTGATGTGGAAACCCAAATGGGAAAAACCACGGTGAGTAAAACTCACAAGTCAGTTATCTACAGAATAGTAACCAGACTGGTTAAGGTCAGACCGATTAAGGCCTTACAATGTTCTTCACTAGGACAGATCCTATTAGGAATCTAGATCTCTATTAGGAGATAAGTCCTATTAAAGACTACTGTGTTAAAGGATTTCAGATCCACAACTATGAACCAACTTGTTAGAGGATTTACAAATGCATTGACTAGGCCTGCCTAGTTAAGGGTTTCAAACTTGTTGAAGAGATTAGTAATCAACAAGTGAATGATCTAGACAATAGCACAAAATGCTTGATTAGATCCTTGACAGCTCTTTGATAATGCATTGCAGCATTACTTCAGTCTTCTATCCTTTGCATGTTCAATCTCTATCGCACGATGCTTCTATATCAACTTCATTTCTTCAACATGCATACACGCACATACATATCTTCATCATTCTGAAGCCCTAGACATGAAGTCCTTAAATAGGAATCTGATTTCATGTCGGTCTAATAAGATTAGACTACAATTTCCTAGGTTCAAAGCATCTAGACACATTTGGTAACACAACATAGAAGTACCACCAAAGTGTTGGTGCATGATAACTCATCACACGCTACAATTTTATCAGTTTAACACAGTATACCGATTACCGATAAACAAAGATTGGCAAATTGGAACATAGTATTCCGATCAAAAAGATTGACTGCCGCTAGGGGTCGTCATTCCATTTGAGGTCTTCATACTGCTTGATGTCTTCATACCGCTTGAGGTCTTCATACCGCTTGAAATCTTCATATCGCTTGAGGTCTTCATACTGCTTGATGTCTTCATACCGCTTGAGGTCTTCATACTGCTTGATGTCTTCATACCGCTTGAGGTCTTCATACCGCTTGATGTCTTCATACCGCTTGAGGTCTTCATACCACTTGACATCTTCATATCGCTTGAGGTATTTTCTTCTTTGATGGACTTCAGATTCTCCATGAGTTGTTTTTGCATGCAGGTACATAAGTTATATTCTGCATCTTCCGTGATCATCCTATAAGTGGCATGCACCGCAGCTATAGGAACAAAATTCATTCTACTAGCATAGAATACTCTATACCCGATCACCATGCACGCATACTTCACCAAGTCACCTTTTATGGTGTTTACATTCACTGCTCACTGGTCGCTCATAGGACCAGTGAGCTCTGTCACTTTGGTTTTGGGGATCTTGCAAAGAATAGGGACTTCTCCAACATTGCAAAAACCGGTCACCACATGGATTTCCTCTGGTGTAATATCATGGGTTCACTCAAGAAAGATCTTGTCACCATGAAGCCTACTTAGAATGATCCTAATGTGATCTTCTGTGAATTCCCTGACAAAATATACTACATTTTGGAATTTCTTCTTCTTGATCATGTTGTACTCTGGTTTAATCTTCTTATCATCTCTACAAAACAAACTCAACTAGGAGTGAATCACTAGAGACCCTAGGTCTTCCAGTTTGCAATCAATGTATCCTAAAACATAACCTGTGACAATGACTCCGATGGGAATTTGAGATAGGGCATTATATTTCACCTTCTTCCTAAGAAACTCGAATGACCCCTCAGGTTCAATAGAACTAGAAGGGATTTTGGATGTAGAGGCCATGACTAAATAATTTTGAATGACAAGAGTGTTTCGACGAAGAATACCTTTTCACTCCGAAATAGGGTTCGTTGATGTCAAATTCGAACTAGGGTTCACCGATGTCAAACACAACACACTTCTCCAAAAACTTGTTTTACAACACTGACCTCCACTTTGAATAACTTGCAATATCTGTTGGATCTTGTGCAAGATTTCTTCCTTAATTATTTTGAATGCAAGATGAATCACTCTTGTTGTGCTGCTCAATCTAGAGAAATTCTTCTTTGAAAATAGGTAAGTAAAAATGACGACAAGAGTCACTTTTTAACATGCTCCTACCTAGCACAATAAATGCATCATCGATAGGGTACAAACCCTAATTTTACCACTTCATTTCTTCTGTCGGATGATAGGTAACCGATACCAATAAAAAAACTTTACCGATACATACCGAGGGTCAAAAATATTGTTACTGATATGTTCCCCCTTAAGCTTTTCAAAGCTCAGTTTGCCGATTTAGGGGTCTCCACACTGGGTGTAGAAACTGGTACATCTTGTGGCTTCTCTTCATATTTCTTCTTACAAATTTTATCCATAACGGCCTAAACGACTTCAACATCGACCTTTCCTTCTAGGTCAACTAATATGTCTCCTGATGGATTCTTTTTTAGTTTGCATGTTCTGGCAATATGTCCCAGTTTGTGACAATGATAGCATACCACACCAGGTGCTCTCCATGGTCCAGTGTTCACATTTCCATTATTCCTCCTAAATGTTGTAGTAGTGTGACCGCTACCATGACAAATCAAACAGGTTGCTCTCCAACTGTTTGCCACTCCATAACCAGTTGAAAAGTGGTCATAGGTTCTGTACCGGTTTGGGTTTTGGTTCATAGCAGGTTCTAGGACAGCTCCTTTAGATCTTGTGCATAACATCCAGGGTAGTTCATAACTGATCTACACTCAAAATATCTATGCCCAAACTTGTTGCATGCATAAAAATGACCATTAAATTTATCGGTTCTAGCATTTTGGTTTTGCACATTGGCAGTATGTCCTTCCTTATGGTAGTTAAAGAATACAGGTTTGAACTTTGGCTTACCTTTACTTTGGTTGATCTTAGATTTTGATTTCTCCTTTGGTGCACCAGTCTTGGATCCAGAGGTTTCACCTTCCTCATATGCATAGAAACCAAGTCTAGAGGTATCCTTTGATGGCTTCATTGTTTCCATCTTTTCGTCCAACTTCACAGCGCTCTGGTTGAACTTTGCAAGTATCTCCTTTGTCTCAGCAAGTTCCTTGGAAAGAGCATCATTGGTTTTCATCAAGGTTTCATTCTGAGAAATGGCTGCATTGAGGTTTCCGTACCCTCTTACAAATAAGTGGTGATGGTACCAATCTCTTGTTTCAACTTAGAGATCTTGTTCTTCTCTTGTTTCACTAGATCTTCATCTTTTCTTCTATTTTCTAGCTCTTGACTCATCTTGATAGTCAGTCCTTCCAGCTCCCTCCTTAGGTTAGTTTCTGACTCATTCAGTTTCTCCACTTCTTGGACTAGGGCATCCATGTCTACTTCATCAGAAGAGTTGTTTTCAGTGATTTCCATCATTTTCTTAGCAAGCTCTCTTCTTTTGGCTAAAGAGGCTTTATATTTGATCATCAGTTCATCATAGGCTCTTCCAAATTCAGCCAAATAGTGACTGAGTTCCCTCATGTTGTATTCCCCCATATCTCCTTTCAAGTGGTTAGACTTAGAGAAAGGATGGCTCTGATACCAAATGATGACTACTAAGAGGGGGGTGAATTAGTATGCACAAAAACTTAGCCAAACTCTTAAGAAATCTTACTGTAGACCGGTATAGTAGTTTAAACAACAAACCAGTTAAAACACAAACAAGCCAAATAGAAAATAGAGCATTCAGCCACAGAAGAACAATCACCATAACACAATATATTTTTATGTGGAAACCCAAATGGGAAAAACCACGGTGAGTAAAACTCACAAGTCAGCTATTTGCAGAATAGTAACCAGACTAGTTAAGGTCAGACCGATTAAGGCCTTACAATGTTCTTCACTAGGACAGATCCTATTAAGAATCCAGATCTCTGTTAGGAGATAAGTCCTATTAAAGACTACCCTGTTAAAGGATTTCAAATCCACAATTGTGAACCAACTTGTTAGAGGATTTACAAAAGGATTGACTAGGCCTACCTAGTTAAGGGTTTCAAACTTGTCAAAGAGATAAGTAACCAACAAGTGAATGATCTAGATAATAGCACAAAATGCTTGATTAGATCCTTGACAGCTCTTTGATAATGCATTACAGCATTACTTCAGTCTTCTATCCTTTGCATGTTCAATCTCTATCACACAATGCTTCTATATCAACTTCACTTCTTCAACATACATACACGCACATACATATCTTCATCATTTTGAAGCCCTAGACATGATGTCCTTAAATAGGAATCTAATTTCATGTCGGTCTGATAAGATTAGACTACAATTTCCTAGGTTCAAAGTATCTAGACACATTTGGTAACACAACACAGAAGTACCACCAAAGTGTTGGTGGATGATAACTCATCACACTCTACAATTTTATTGGTTTAACATAGTATACTAATTACTGATAAACAAATACTAGCAAACTGGAACATAGTATTCCGATCAAAAAGATTGACTGCCACTAGGGGTCCTCATTCCGCTTGAGGTCTTCATACTACTTGATGTCTTCATACCGCTTGAGGTCTTCATACCACTTGATATCTTCATATCGCTTGAGGTCTTTGGTCATGCTTTGACCAGTAAGCATTTTCTGTAAAACACCGATAGTCTTCTACAAACAAATACTATACATTCAATGGCACATAATACTAGTATGAACAATACAACATATATTACCGATGGAGAATAACTCATACAGAAAATAAGTGTGTGTCCATCAATGACAATCACAAGTAAACATCATCAAAAAATCAACAGTTTAGGTGGCACAGCTTTAGCAATATAAAGAGAAAGTATGCTCGCAACATCAAAGGTGAGCACACTAAACTTGGATTAACTCATAGAAGCAATTTGTTGTTGTAAGGAAGACACAATTTGAGAAAGATTGTTAATTGTCATTTCGGTAAAAGAATTGATGTTAGACATAGGTGATTGAGAAGGTGGTGTGATGTTGTGGAAAGAAGGCATGGACTGAGAATAAGGTGGTTGGACATTATGATAAGTACTCCTTGGTGATGATTGGGTAGAAAAGGGACACTTAAAGGAGGAATAAAGTTGTTGAAGGAATTGACCCCTTGTGTCACACTGATTTGTTGAGGAATAGTAGGAATACTCATGGAAGTCATAGGTAATGACGGAGGATTAAATGAATAACAGGGATTCCCCCATGACCTATGGTTGTAGGAAGTACATTTTGAGTTGAGTAGCCATTTTGTTAGGTGTGAAAGTAGGAATACTAGTCATAGGATTAGTCAAAGGAATAGAGGAATTAACTTGTATTGAAGGTTGTGAGTAACCTAGGGTTTCAGAACAACTCTTGATAGGCATGACATTAGAATTAACAATATGTGCAATGCCACACAATATATCAATTCCATTCTTATCGCTTTGAAGCATGTGTTTAACACCTTCAATTAATGGAAGAGCTTCACTATTAGGGTATTCTTGGGACATCCATTGTTGGAAACTATCAAATTGATTGTCCAATGTGGAAAGTTGATCTAAAGAAACCCTAGTTAAAGCATGTAGATGACCTATTTTTCAAAACTATTAGGGTATTCTTGGGACATCTATTGTTGGAAACTAAAGAAAGCATGTAGAAGACTTATTTTTCAAGGAAGCGGTGAGATTGCATGGATTACCTAAGAGCATAGTTTCAAACAGACACACTAAGTTTGTTGGCTATTTTTGGAGAACACTTTGGTAGAAGATGAAGGCAGATTTGAAGTTCAATTCTACTTTTCATCCTTAGACTGGTGGACAGACAAAAGTTGTGAACCAAAGTTTGGGAAATTTATTGAGATGTTTAGTGGGAGATAAAACCGGAAGTTGGGATTTGATCCTTGCACAAGCAGAGTTTTCCTACAACGATTCAGTGAATAGAAGTACTGGAAAAACACCTTTTGAGATTGTTACTGGAGTACACCCTAGAGGTATAGTAGAATTGAGAGACACTAGCAGTGAAGACTGAAAGAGTTCAGAAGCAGAAGATTTTGCAGATCACATGGCAGCATTACATATTCAGGTTAAACAGCATTTGGAAGACATGAACAACAAATATAAGGAGAAGGAAAATGAGAAAAGGAGACATAAGGAATTTGAAGTTGGTGATGAAGTGATGGTATATCTGAGAAAAGAGAGATTCCCGATTGGAACTTATAATAAGTTGTAGATGAAGAAGTTTGGGCCCTGTAAGATTTTGAGGAAGTTCAATTCTGGAAATGCATATGAAGTGGACTTATCAGATAGTCTAAGTATTTAACCTATATTCAATATTGTAGATCTTCATGAATACCATAAACCAAAATTCAGTGAGGACAGTGTTGTAGAATTGGAGAAAAAGTTACCTCGGAAGGAAATGGATCATATTGAAGAGATTTTGGATAGTAGGATTGGGTGCAGTACTCAGAGAAGTCAGTATAAGGAATATCTTGTGAAGTGGAAGGATGGACCAGTTGAAGATTCATCTTTGATTTCTCAAGAAGAGGTAGACCGCCTTGCTTTCCCTCTAACCCCAACAAATTGAGAGGCTCACTTTTTTAATAACCCCAGATGTCTGATGCAGGAGCATCATCGATTCACAACAATCTTTCATCAGCCAAAAACATTTTCCTTTATGTTTTTCTTTTTGTTTGCAATTTCAGTTTTCCTTTCTATGTGTCCCATTTTTGGCTTACCGGATCCTACGAAGTTGGATTCTACTTGAAGACTTGATCATCTTTCTATCTTTTAGACAACATCACATTTGGACCACTTTCTGGAAAGATATTGCTACCAGTTTCCATGCCAGTTTCTTGTTACCAGTTGCCTGAGACCTATTTTGGTGATCTACTAGAACCCATTTTGAAGCTTGCGGAGCCTTGGACATTGATTTTGATGTTCCTTGGCATGTGATCAACCTTCTACCTTTCATCCTTTGGATTTTCTAGAGGAATCCCTTAGCGGAGGACAACCTTTGTTATTTTCATGTTAGGTCTTGTTCTTTGGGTTTCGATCCCTTTTTGGTCAACTGGATCCTTTTGATCAATATATATATATATATATATATATATATATATATATATATATATATATATATATTTGTAACTATGCAATAGAATGTAATCAATTTAGAATCAATCAGAGAATTAGATAGCTATATTGTGCATAGAAGATAGATCTTTTGATTCAAGGTCCCACTTGTGACCTATTCTACCAGGCTTGTGAGCCGGTATGTTGTTACCTGTTGGATGTAGGGTATGTGTACCAAGTTGTGGTACCAAAAGGGGGTCTTAAGATGCCACTTTTTTTCTGAAATCAGCAAAGTCTGAACTTCAACAATATATTGAAGATAGTCACTTTCTAAACTACTTTCTAAACTACTAATTTATTTTCAAAATGGTGGAGATTAAGGGATTCAAAAAGGGGGGCCACAAAAAGTGGTCCTATTTTTATGCAAAAAACATAACATAGCGTCTATTGTGGCCCCCCTAAAATGTTAAAAAAAAATTGAATTTTTAAAATTGCTCCAATGAGAAATTAGATAACACCTTGTAGTTTATGCCAGATTTTTCAGCTAATTTTTTAATGAGTATATGATTTGTTACTAATTTTCGAAGTGGACACATCCTGAAAAACAGAAATTTGAGCATGCTCCCCCCTAAAATAATTGATAACTAATAAAAAATGAAAACTTTTTTTAAAAATTATGTAGAATGCAGTCTAGTTTCTAAAAATATAAGTTTCTTCAAAATTCGATGAACGTGTAAAAACCTATACCCAAAATAGTGCATATTGGTTTTTGACCAAAAATGGACACACTAACAAAAGAAATTATAGATGAAAGCCTTAATGAAATCAAAATGAGAAAAAAATTGCATGCTTGGATAGCTAAGAGAGAGATTGAGGTTGCTATGGTGTTGTTTTGTAGCTTCATTGAAACACGTGCAAACTTGATGGAGAGCATGGCCAAAAATATGTGAAATTTTTTAATCTTCTAATAAAAACATGTCTCAGGCTTGAAATGGTCGTCCAACCCAAAGGGTTGGTGGTTTCCAATCCAAACCATTTGGCGAGCACCAAATATGGCACTCGCCAAATGCAAAATTTTGAATTTTCACATTTTGCACGTGACAAATTTGGCGCTCGCCAAATGTGAAAATTCTTTTTTTTCCATTTGGCAAGTGCCAAATATTCTGCACTATCCAATGTGAAGTTTTTGTGAGTGTGTAGATTTTCCAATCTAGGCACAACTTATATCCACCCTCAAAGGAGAATATATACATGAAATATAACATTTAAGTATAAGTCACATTTCAATATGTATTGTTTATTTCTTATACTTTAAGTTATATTTCATGTATATATTGGTAGGATGTTTGAGAGTGGTTTCAACTCTATAGTACTTATAATGTAGATTCTAGTTTTAAGAGGATCATATAAAATTTCAGAATTAGTCAAATTTCAATAATTAGCATGCTCCTATTAGCATTCTTCGGCTATGTATCTCACTCTCTTTATCATCCCCAAACTCTAGACCTATCTCTATCCCTCTCTTGTCTCTCTCACTTCTCTCTCCCCTCTCTAGGTAAACCCAACTTCTCTACCTTTCATTCCTTCCTTAACCCCATATCTATCCTTGACTCCCTCCCTCTCTCTTCTTCTCTCTCATTCTCTTATTATTTCACTCCCAGCCCTCTCCATTCTCTTGGTCACTACCTATCCCTTCTATCTTCTCTCTCCCCATATCTAGGTCTCTTCCTCCCTCCCTATAATATTACCCACCTCTCTCTCCCCCTCTAGGTATCTCACCTAATTAACTATCCACCTTCTAGTTCTCTCCCCCCATCTCCATATTTTTGTCCCTCTCTCTTACCCCTATCCATTTATGAACTCTCCCCCTCTATTCTCTCTCTCCAAACCTTTCTATCTCCTCATTCCTTAGGTCTCTGAATCCCTCCATGTCTACCTCTCCATCCATCCCCTCTTAGTCATCTCTTTTCTCTTCTATCTATTCCCTCTCTCCATTGTCTAGGTTGTCACCTCTCCCTCCTACTCTCTCTACCTCCCTCTCTCAAATTTCTAGGTTTCTCCCTCATTCCTTCTCCACCTCTATACTTATCCATTAATGTCTCATTAGGCACCTATCTTTAAGCCCCTCTATCTATATCTCCTCTATCTCTCCCATCTAGGTATTTAACCTCTCTCTTATTCTCTACATATCGCATCTCTCTATTTATCCCCTTTCTAGTTCTCTCCCTTCTTCTCCACCTCTCTCTCTCCATCACCCCTTATCCATCTCCCTTTATGAACTCTCTCCTTCTCTTATCTCTCTCGTCACCTCTTTGTCTACCAAAAAATCTAGACCTATTACTCCCCATTTCTTATCTCTATTTCTTCTCTCTCCCCTCTAGGTCTCTCCTATACTCTCTCCCTCACTCTCTCACCTTCCCTCCCTAACTCTATATCTATCCTTCCCTCCCTCCATCTCTCTTATCATCTTATTGTTTCTCTCCACTCTCTTTGTGTTCTCTTAATGAATAACTCTCCCTCCTAACATCTCTTTCCATACCTATTTTTCTCCTTCCCTCCATCTTTACATATCTACATCTCCCTCTTTGTCTCTTAATCTCCTTGTATCTCCTTCACCTCTATCTTTCCACCCTAGGTCTCTCACCTCTCTCTTCCTATGCTCTATATCTCTGTCCTCTCTAATTCTTTTCTTTCTGCCTCCTTACCCCTCTTTCTCTCTTTGTGGACTTATCTCTCTTATTTCATTGTCTCTATCCCTCACCTATCTACTCTTCCCTCTCTAGGTCTCTCAGCCACTCCCTAACCACCTCTCCCTTTCTTCGTAGATCTCTCTTTCTCTTTATTCTTCCCTCTCCCCTCTTTTTTCTGCCTCTCTTGTATAGGATTTAGATAATAGGTTGTAGGATATAAAGTTTATGGTATGGTGTCCAAGATTGATGGAACATTATTTAGGGTAGATAGGGTTGAGGGTAGTGGTTGTATTGATACTCAAGACACCATATGACCCCTTAAGACACCATATGACCCCTTATGATACCATATGACCCCTTAGAACACCATATGACCCCTAAAACCATATCATGTCCTAAGGGGTCATATGGTGTTATTAAGGGTCATATGGAGTCCTAAGGGGTTATATGGTGTCGTTAGGTTTCATATGGTGTCATATGGTATTCTATGACCCCTTAGGACACCATATGACCCCTAATGACACCATATGGTGTCCTAAGGAGTCATATAGTGTCATAAGGGTAAATATGGTCTTCTATGACCCCTTAAAACACCATATGACCCCTAATGACACCATATGGTGTACTAAGGGGTCATATAATGTTTTATGACCCCTTAGAACACCATATGACCCCTAACAATACCATATGGTGTCCAAAGGGGTCATATGGTTTCCTAAGGGGTCATATGGTGTCCTAAGAGGTCATATGGTGTTCTATGACCCCTTAGAACACCATATCAACCCACACAAAACCATATGACCTCTAATGACACCATATGGTGTCCTAAGGGATCGTATGGTGTCGTTAGAGGTTGTATGGTGTTATATGGGGTCATATGGTGTTCTATAACCCCTTAGGACACTATATGACCCATAACGACACCAAATGGTGTCCTAAGGGGTCATATGGTGTTTTATGACCCCTTAGGACACCATATGACCCCTAATGACAACATATAGTGTGTTACAAGGTCATATGGTGTTCTATGACCCCTTGGGACACCATATGAGCCCTCAAGACACCATATGACCCCTAAAAACACCATATGGTGTCCTAAGGGGTCATATGGTGTTTTAGGTCCCCTTAGGACACCATATGACCCCTTAGGACACCATATGACATGTCCTAAGGCATCATATAGTGTCTCAAGGGGTCATAGAACACCATATGGTGTCGTTAGGGGTCATATGGTGTCATAAGGAGTTAATGAACACCATATGACCCCTTATAACACAATATGACCCTTAACGACACCATATGACCCCCCAGGACACCATATGACCCCCTAAGACACCATATGGTGGTCTTAGGGGTCATATGGTGTCCTAAGGGGTCATAGAATGCCATATGACCCCTTATAACACCATATGACCCCTAACAACACCAAATGGTGTTGTTAGGGGTCATATGGCTTCCTAATGGGTCATAGAATACCATATGACCCCTTAGGACATCATATGACCCCTGACGACACCATATGACCCCTTTTAACATCCTAGTACATGACATGACCACTTGTGCCACTATATGACCCCTCAAGACACAATATGGTATCGTTAGAGGCCATATGATGTCCTAAGGGGTCATATGGTGTTTTTAGGGATCATATGGTGTCCTAAGGGGTCATATGGTATTCTATTACCCACTAGGGCACCATATGACCCCTTAGGACACTATATGGTGTCATTAGGGGTCATATGGTGTCATTAGGTGTCATATGGTGTCCTAAGGGGTCATATGATGTCTTTAGGGGTCATAAAACACCAAATGACCCCTTAGGACACCATATGGGGTCATTAGGGATCATATGGTGTTCTAAGAGATCATATGGTATCCTAAGGGGTCATAGAGCACCATATGACCCCTTAGGACACCGTATGACCCGTAATGACACCATATGACCCCTTAGGATACCATATGACTTGTAACAACACCATATGTTGTCCTAAGAGGTTATATGGTATTTGTAGACACTTAAAAATGTCTCATTGATCATGTACTAATTATTCTTCTAATTGATTAAATAATCTTAATTATTTAAATAAGTCAATTAACTTTTTCTTCTAAATTCTTCTAATTTCATATTTCCTCATCATCTTATTAATTATTCTATTTTCCTATTCTTTAATCATTTTAATCATTTTCTAAATATTAATTAAATATTTATTATTTAATTAATTCTGATTAATTCCCCAATTTAAATAATCTTTATTATTTAAATAAATTACTAATTATTCAATTTCTACCTCTAATCATCTAATCATTCAACTCTCTTCTAAATATTAATTAAATATTAATTATTTAATTAATTGTGATTTAATTCCTTTAATTTAAATAATCTTTATTATTTAATTAAAGTTCATTTCTAACATAATTAAATAGTTTCTTTAAATTATTTAATTAACTAATTAATTCTTCTAGTTCCCCAAATTTTAATTTCATATTCTTCTAATTTCTTCCAAATTGACAATCAAAGTCAAGTTCTAAATATATTCAAATGCTAAATTGAATTAATAAATTCAATTATTTGAATAATATCTCATGGAAAGATTAAATTAATAATCTAAATCTAAATGCAAGCACATGCTAAATTAATTAGTTCAATAAATTAATTTATTAAATCATTTATCTCTTCAACTTCTATTTCCATCTTTCAGTTAGCTTTTTCTAAATTAAGCTCTCAGTGTCATCTTCTTTATTTCCACCAATCATCCTTTTTCAGCTTTTTCTCAATCAATTGACTCAATTAATCTATTCAATCTATTGAGTTTCACTCCTACAATCAGTAGTTCAACTATCAACTTGCATTTGAGCTCACCTCAGTTCACACCTCTTGATCATTCTGTTCCACCTTTCAATCAATCTTCACCAATTTTCTATAAATTGAGCATCCAATCTTCTGACTCTTTACTCTGAATCATGAACTTTGAATCTTTGTGTCACTTGCAGGTTACCAGTGCAATATCTGAGAGTCATCATACCATGAAGAGGACAGGAGCAATGGAAGCGATATACCATCTTGGCATGGGGAGTTTTATTGAATGATTTTAATTCCTATTTCTTAATTGCATCATTTCATTGGTTTTATGTTTGAATAGCTTAGATAGTTAAGGATTTCGTGATTGTCGTTATTTCCTATTTAGCAATGGTATCTTTGAGCATAGCACATTTTGGTGAACCCGACGTGAACTAACAGCAATTTAACCTTTTTCTGTGTTCTTTGTGATTTTTGCAGATTGTGCGGATTTTTTATTTTTTTGCAGGTTGCACTAATGTCGAGAAAATATTTTCTGTAATGCAATCGAGCTTACATCATCATGCAATTGCATAGATAGAATCACACATTCGACCCTTCAGGGTCACACATTCGTCCAGATAGGGTCACGCAATCGCCCTATCCAAATCACGCAATCGCCCTTTCTTGGTCACGCATCCGCAGGGTTAATTGCTGCTTTATTTTTCTTCTGTCTGTTATTAATTCTATATAATTATGTCTTAAATTTGGTTAATCAGGGATCAAAATTATTTTTTTATTTTAGGATTTGATTAACAAAGTTTATGGCAAGAAAAGTTCAGTTCAAAATTTCAAGTGCGAGAAAGACGAAACAACAAAGGAGGGAAGCTAAACGGTATCAAAAATTTCTCCAAGCAGAAAAATTGATATAGGATTCAGAAGAAAAACTGGCCTTAGATAGATATAATAGCCTAGTTCTTTCTTATATAGTTAAATATGATCTAATCAATATTGAATGGATGATGAGGGATTTGGCTAGGGCTTCACAATTGGTTTCGCAGGTTCCTGATCGGGTTTAGTTTTCTTGTTTTTTTTTTAATTTTTGTTGTTGTCTGTATTCTGTCATGCAATCGAGCAGATAAAATCACACATTCGCTCTATCAAATTCATGCATTCGCTCAGTAAGTATCATGCAATCACTCAGGTAGTATTACGCAATCGCCTCTATCAAGTTCTCAGTTCCTGTTTTCTGTTGGCTTATTTTGCTACTAATCTTCTGTTTACAGCCTATGGTGGATTCACAAAGAGGATTAGATTAGTAATTTTGCATGCACATCTCACAATAGTTAAAATTGACATGCATGGATAATCTCACACTTCAATTTTTAGTGCTTAAAATCAACAACAGTTAAAAAGGGCATGCATGGATAATCTCACACTTCAATTTTTAGTGCTTAAAATCAACAACAGTTAAAAAGGACATGCATGGATAATCTCACACTTCAATTTTTAGTGCTTAAAATCAACAACAGTTAAAATTGACATGCATGGATAATCTCACACTTTGTTGTTGGTTCTTAAAATGAACATGGGCTAAAATTGACATGCGTGTATCTCACACTTGGTCTTTGGTGCTTAAAAATCAAACAAATGGTTAAAATTGACATGTACGCCTTCATTCTTGGATTTGGTGTTTAAAATTGACATGCACATGTGGATCTAACACCTAAATTTGGGCTATAAAAAGAATGTGAATCAAGTTGCATTAGATTAAATTATTTTTCATTTTCTTAAGGGAAAAGAACTTTTCATTATGTATGGGGTGGACCTACTATTGCACTAACTGACTTTCTACCTGCCATCAGGCCTAAGGGAGAAAGAAGGGAGGTGACAATGACATCTAAATTTTCTTTTATTCTACGTAGTGAGGGGTATCTTTGACTGGGGATTTCATCACCCCATAGAGGTACTTCGAATTGGGATGCGTTGGGGATATCATCTCTCCTAGCATACTCTTGAGCGGGTTTTTCAAGCCACTATATAAATATATTGGTCAAGCGGCTAGAGTGTTGAGTGAATTCGACGTATGTGGGGGCCTTCCCTACATTGATAAGCTCAACTAAAGCCTTAAGTGGCTTGCTCTGAGAATCCATCGTTAGATCAGGATCCCTTGAAACCTAATACTAAGAACCAATTTAGTTGCCAAAATCCTACGTTCAGTGGTTCCGAGAGTGCGGATCGTACCCCATAGATAACCCTCATGTACCTTACATTATGAGATAGAAATCCCTCGGTGATAAGATCTTTGGATCTTCGGGGTAAGAGAGACTGGCATGCCTGAGAAGTGTGTGTTGTGGAGTGGAGCCAGTGCTGCTAGACTCTCTATCTGTCCATCTTGTTTCGGTATTTTGCTGTGGGGGCCTCACTAAATGGTGTCCACTATCCAGCCTAAGATTGTATTCCGTTATTTTTTATGTATCATTGTGATAGACCAGTATTGAGTCAGTCCCTTGGGCTATTTTAGGCCCTATCCTACATATCTTTGAATTTTCTAAGATTGTATGAAATTTGAGTTAGTCAGCTATACATAACTACCAACCATTGTTCTCAGATTTGGAAAACTGCAAAACATTGTCCTACACACGAAGTTACCAAAAACAAAGTCCATTTTGAAATTGATTCTCAAAACGTCCTTACATACTTGTTGCCATAGGTAGTCCCATTTACGTCCTCATTATCATCCATAGTCTTTTGCATAGTCCCATCTACGTCCTCATTATCATCCATAATCTTTTGCATAGTCCCATTTACGTCCTCATTATTGTCCATAATCTTTTGCATAGTCCCATTTACGTCCTCATTATCATCCATAGTCTTTTGCATAGTCCCATTTACGTCCTCACTATCGTCCATAATATTTTGCATAGTCCCATTTATGTCCTCATTATCGTCCATAATCTTTTGCATAGTCCCATTTACATCCTCATTATCGTCCATAGTCTTTTGCATAGTCCCATTTATGTCTTCATTATCATCCATAGTCTTTTGCATAGTCCCACTTACATCCTCATTATCGTCCATATTAGTTGCATAGTCCACCGTTTATCATATACATCCTTGTCTAGACCTCATATACGTCTGTCTTAGTTCATCATCATTTGCATAATCATCCTAGAAAGTCATACCCCAAACATCCAAAACACAATCAGAGGATCAGTCAAACTCAACCTCAACTCAAACAAGTTGGTCAAGTTCAATCAAACATTATCACATTCAAAGAAATGGAGAAAATGTCTTACATGTTGTGATCCTAGGTCCAAACCAAACAAGCAAACATCATGGATTGGAATTATACATTTTGTAGGGAAGGAGGAGGATTCATCCCTTCCATTCCTATTCCATTGCCATCCATAGAAATATTAGCTCAACAAATCAAAACTTTGCAACAACAAGTGACTGACATGACTAGTCCTGACAATCATAGGGGCTGGTTAGAAAACATGATGAGAGAAGTGATAGCCACGAGGGGATCAATATCAAACCAACCTTCTTATTCTTGTGAGACCATTCAAACATGCCAGCCTTCATTCTTCAACAAAATCATTCCTACTTCAGTTCAACCAACATTAGAGTCATGTAAACCTTCTTTTTCTTTCAACTCACTACATCAATCACACCATTCACATCAACCCAACATTCAAACCTTGTCCAACCAAAATCAAACCCCATTCAACCTAATGCTCTGCAAAAAGGATTAGAAAATCTGTTTGATGGCAACACACACAAGAGCACAAGAAACAAACGTTAGTGTTAGCAACAAAAGATTATCCTAAACAGGCATATCAAGAGAGATATTAAGCATGAAATAGAAAGCATATAAACATAGAATGAAATAGCTAATCAAGATGCTCATAGTTTCTCCTCCCTTGTTCCTCTCCTCTCCAAGTCCCAAATGAGTGTAGCTCTCAGCTTTTAGTACTAGCCATGGATGCCATATGGAGATTCAAGATGGTTGAATATGATAAGCAAATACTATGCAAGAGTAGATAGTGATGCTATGAAAAAGCTCTATGCTAATGCCAGTATAACAACAATACTCTAAATGCTTCCTTTTGCTTGAGGAGAAGGGTTCTATTTATAGAAGAAATGGGGAAATGAAGGGTTAAGATTGAATGGTTTAATCAAGGGCCAAGTTTGAAAGTTGGGGATCCATGTGCACAATTGGCACCAATAAAATGGTGACAAGTGTCAACATAGGATTGGGTTGAGAGAAGAGGTTGGAGGCATTAAAGGCCTGAGAAGACCTCATGGTTATCTAGAAGGTAAGGGTCAAGTCTAAATTAAGATTACCCATTGGATTAAGAGTTAATCCAAGGATAAACCTTTGTGCAAATGATTAAGAGATAATCATGGTCAAAGCATTAAAGGCTTGATGAGACCTTTGGGTTGGATAGAGGTTGAGTCAAAACAAATGTTTTAACCATGTGGGAGGGTTTGGGTTAACCATTAATGGTTTTTGAAGACTTTGTGGATTAAGTGGTTGAAGGTTGGAAGCTTTCAAAGGTTATCCAAGACTTTGAGGGTTAATTTGTTGAACACACAAAGCATTAATTGCTTTTCAAAGACTTTGGAGTCTTTGAGAAGTGACTCCAATTTTCTTAGGAATGTGACAATATTTAGGGGATGGATTAGGCTAATTAGGAAGGGTTTAGAAGAATCTAGAAGGGGTTTAGGCATACAAGTGGATTTTGTAGGAAAATGCAAGTGGGAGAAATTTTGGTATTTTCAATTAAAATAAAATCATTTATTTCAATTAAATGGTGTAATTTGCATTTGGATAAATATTAAAATAAATATTAATTTATTTAAATGAGAAAAATGAAGATAAAGCATTAAAATGCTTGAAGACTTTGAGGGAAACCATTAAAGGCTTGAAGACTTTAAGGAAAACCATTAAAGTCTTAAGAAGATTATAGAAGGAAGCCATCAAGTTTGAAGACTTTAAAGCCATCAAGTTTGAATACTTTAAGGGAAACCATTAAAGGTTTCAAGTGGGTGAGGATAAATAGGATTTTAAATAAATAATTTATTTAAAATAGTTGTGCAACTTGCTTTTGTAGGAAAATACAAGTGGGTGGAGGATAAAGGTGTTTTAAATAAATTATTTATTTATTTAAATGTGAGAGGTGGGATTTTGGGGGTTTTAAATAAATATTAATTTATTTAAATGTGAGAGAAGATTTAATTAAATAAATATGATTTATTTATTTAATTAATGGTCTGAATTTGGTTAAGTGAATTAAATCAAATAAATTGAATAATTTATTTAATTAATAGGAGAATAGGGTTAAGATGAATTAATTAAATATTAATTTAATTAATTATTAATTGATGGTTAAATAATCAAATAAATACTAAGTATTCATTTAATTAAGTGGACAGATTTATGTGACTACACAACCAAATTCCAAATCAAAATTCATATCAACCCAACATTCAAACCTTTTTCAACCAAAATCAAACCCATTTCAACCAAACTCCAAATCAAAATTCATATCAACCCAACATTCAAACCTCGTTCAACCAAAATCAAACCCCATTCAACCAAAGTCCAAATCAAAATTCATTTAACCACAATCAAACAACTTTCAACCAAAATAAAACAACTTTCACCCAAAATCAAACATCTTTCAATCAAAATCAAATCCCTTTCAAACAAATCCCAAATCAACCACATCTATCCACCATTTCATCACCCCCTGAAGTCACACAAGACCAATCCATTCCATCTCTATCTAACAACACAACCTCCCAAGAGCTATCCAGCGTACAAATCCAATCTAATTCAAGTCATGATTCAAAGAATCTCATTCAAAATCCTTCTTCATCAAGCCAAAATGTTGAAACATTCCAACGATCTCCCATTCATTTCCAAACTCCTTCCTCGTGTCAAGAGGATGATCCAAAATTAGAAGAAATGAGTTTGGAAACAAATAAAGATCAAGAACAACAACTTCCATCCTACCCAATTTTTGATCAAGATCCCACCGACCAAGAATCTTATGATGATCCCCTCGCTATTTTCTATTTCATTCATAATGACACCCTTTCATCTCAAGAGCAAAGTGTCCTTTCAATTCCCATCCAACATCCACCTCCTAAACAAGATCAGGACATCTCTTCCATCCTTCATAATAATCCTTTTCCAAGACAAGATCAAAGAATACCTTTACCTTCATGTCCTAAACAAGATTCCCTCTCAAATAAACTTGTCATTTGTCCTCATGATCCCAATCCCTCTACACAAGATGTTCATGAACCCCTTATAAATCAAATCACCAATCCAGATCATACTACACAGAATAACTTGTAAAAAATTGTTTCATCATCCTCTTCAAGTGCATCAATAAAAACAGACATAACACCTGCTCATGTCATAACTTTGAAACCAATTTGTCTCATACACCTACACTTGAAAGACCGGGGCCAAGAGAACCTACCACAATTGAATTTCTTTGAAAATGATAATGCTATAGTTGAATGCATGGGTTCCACAGATGCATTTCCCTCTGATGATCCACAAAATCCAAAAACTAAAGAAATCAACATTAGAGATGTTGAATGTGTACACTTAGCCGAGTCCTTATATCCTATTGGAAAAGACATCTTTATCCGACTCTTTAAACAAAGACCAATGAACTACCTACACAAATATTATACCTAAAGGTTGGGTTAGTTTAGGTCTTACTTTCCGCATTGCATATCATTTTATTCACAACATTGCATTACATGCAGTTTCTTTCCAAGCACCATCATATTTAGAAGTCGCATTCACAAAATTTCTGCATTTTCATATAGTAGCATCAATAAAACAAGGTAACTGTCAAGATTATCATTTGTTGTCATTTAAGAGAAACAAGGGTCATCTCCTTTCTTCGATATTCAGACATGAAGTCTTTGAGGTTCTAAGGTCATTCATTTTCAACATTACCCTGCGATGACACTTTACTTATGGTTGGGTAGTGATTTCATTATTTGAGACTTGTTAACCCAAAATATATCAATTGCTATATCTCAAACACAATAAATCTCTAATTCATTCTAGACACCTAGTTGATCATATGACTAGTGAAAAATCTAAAATTCTACTTCAGTGCCACTTTAATTGTCACACCCAAGTAGGTTTCATTACTTACAAGTCAAGGCAAGAAAAGAAAAAAAGAGAAAAAGAGCTATGCCAAATACCCATCTAAAAGCAAAAAGAGAAATGATATATAACTGAAATATCATGTATACAAATGCGATAAAAAGCTTGACTATGGGAGCATGCAAGTAACTCCATTAGGGCTATGAATGCCTACTACCAATGGAGCAATATTTGAGAAATTACAGTCTATAACCTTGTCGGAGCTCTCAAGGCTTGCTAGCAGCGAGGCTCTATTCAAGATGCTTTTGAAGTTAGAAAAATCATGTAGCTAGTCATATAGGATGCTAAGGATCTTTAGTGAACACAAGAGCCGGAATTAACTCATTTGCACACACATGGGCAAAAGAAGATCAAAGTTTCAAGAACCAATGGGGAAGTTTTCTGCATCTCCATTTGTAAAGCCTAGTCACTAAGTGTGTTGAGATGAATGTTCTGAAGGGCCTTAGAGATCGATTGACTACTTATCTATGAAATGTTTTGCACCTCCATTTCAATTGGTGTATTCAAATGCAAAAATAAACATAGTCATCCTTGTTCGAATAGGAAATGCATCTTCATCCTACACATTGCATTCACATAGGTCATGTCAAAAATTCATTTGTCTCCATATGCATTCTACAGATCATCATGTCATATAGGTCTGCACACTAGGGGCATAACTGAAAAAATCCTAAAAATCAGATAAAGTCTTGAAAAAATCTTAAAAATCAGATAAAGTCCTAAAAAAAGCCAAAAAATCGTATAAAGTCTTGAAAAAATTCAAAAGCAATTGAAAAACTCAAAATTCAAAAACTTGAAAAACTCAAAATTCAAAAATAATTTAAAAACTCAAAATCCAAAAACATTGGAAAACTCAAAACCCAAAAACATCCATATAAAGTCCTCAAGAAATCATCCAAAAATAGTCAAATACGATCTTGAAAAAATCAACCAAAAACATTCAAATATCGATCTACATAATCCAAAAAAATTGAAAAAACCCTTGGAAAACAACTAAAAATCAAAAATCAATCAATTAGAAACACTTGCAATAAAATGTCTTGTGAGAAACAAATACCCTAGCAGATATCCAGCAAACAATTTGCATGAAGTTAACAAAGGATACGACTATCCAGTCAAACATCTACAATCAACTGATCAAACTGTCTTATCAATCGTATCATATCCATATCAATGTGATCATTATCTTGTCTTAAACAGAAGAGGATACACTCAAAATCAGATAGGTCAGTCTTAAGCGAGGTCTGCAACTTTCTGAGATCAGACATTATCAACCATCACATCAAACAACTGAGAACGAAGGCACAAGGTCAGTATAGCTGCTGAATTTTGTCTGGGTCAGTCTTTATCTTTTTATCATTTGGCGACAGATATTGTTCCTATGCTACTCAAGGATGTCTACAAGTGACTAGAGGAGTCGGGATGAGCAGTAACTTTTTCTTTGATTGTTGCTTGTCTGCTACGTGTTTGTTTCTTCAATGAGATATCTTTACATCTTGGTTCCTTATACCCTGATGTGCTAAGCTTCATTGTTCAATAATAAGGCTCAGTGATGAATATATATTGATGCAATAAAATATGTGACACAGGTTCATGATTCATTCAATTTCATTCTCACTTCATCTCATTTGCTTATTGCTAGTTTGTTGATTCTTCTCTCATCATCTCTTTCTTAATCATTTTCTATCATCTAACATCATTCTATTTCATTCTAAGGCTCGTTCTCCCATATTCTATCTCAATATCATCTTCATATCACCTATCTCTATCTCTATCTCTAATCAACGAACTATTCTTCTATCTTTCATCTCACATTCTTCTTTTTTCAAGAGATCATTCATGTTTTTAATGCACAAACAATCTCTCGAGGGGGCATTACACCCTAAGTATCACCAGGGCAAACTGGGGTAGAATTTTTCATTTTCTTTGAAATAATGTCATTCTGACATTATCTCAAAGAGGGGCAAATGTAGACACCTAAAAATGTCTCATTGATCATGTACTAATTATTCTTCTAATTGATTAAATAATCTTAATTATTTAATTAAGTCAATTAACTTATTCTTCTAAATTCTTCTAATTTCATATTTCCTCATCATCTTATTAATTATTCTATTTTCCTATTCTTTAATCATTTTAATCATTTTCTAAATATTAATTAAATATTTACTATTTAATTAATTCTGATTAATTCCCCAATTTAAATAATCTTTATTATTTAAATAAATTACTAATTATTCAATTTCTATCTCTAATCATCTAATCATTCAACTCTCTTCTAAATATTAATTAAATATTTATTATTTAATTAAGTGTGATTTAATTCCTTTAATTTAAATAATCTTTATTATTTAATTAAAGTTCATTTCTAACATAATTAAATAGTTTCTTTAAATTATTTAATTAACTAATTAATTCTTCTAGTTCCCCAAATTTTAAATTTGTATTCTTCTAATTTCTTCCAAATTGAAAATCAAAGTCAAGTTCTAAATATATTCAAATGCTAAATTGAATTAATAAATTCAATTATTTGAATAATATCTCATGCAAAGATTAAATTAATAATCTAAATCTAAATGCAAGCACATGCTAAATTAATTAATTCAATCAATTAATTAATTAAATCATTTATCTCTTCAACTTCTATTTCCATCTTTCAGTTAGCTTTTTTTAAATTAAGCTCTCAGTGTCATCTTCTTTATTTCCACCAATCATCCTTTTTCAGCTTTTTCTCAATCAGTTGACTCAATTAATCTATTCAATCTATTGAGTTTCACTCCTACAATCAGCAGTTCAACTATCAAATTGCATTTGAGCTCACCTCAGTTCACACCTCTTGATCATTCTATTCCACTTTTCAATCAATCTTCACCAATTTTCTATAAATTGAGCATCCAATCTCTTGAATCCTTACTCTGAATCATGAACTTCAAATCTTTGTGTCACTTGCAGGTTACCAGCGCAATATCTGAGAGCCATCATACCACGAAGAGGAGAGGAGCAATGGAAGCGATATGCCATCTTGGGATAGGGATTTTTATTGAATGGTTTTAATTCCTATTTCTTAATTGCATCATTTCATTGGTTTTATGTTTGAATTGCTTAGATAGTTAAGGATTTCATGATTGTCCTTATTTCCTATTTAGCAATGGTATCTTTGAGCATAGCATAGTATCCTAAGATAGATAGTAATGGTTTACTAAGGGGTCATATGGCCCACCATGCTCCTACACATACCCAGATGGGTTATATAGATATATAAGATACCTTGAGGGGGAGAGAGGCATGAGATACCTAGATAGGGTGAGAGAGATAGAGATGGGGTTGAGATAGATGGAGGGGGGTAGAGAGAGGTTGGTAATAAGATATGGAAGGAGATGTAGAAAGTTGGAGAGAGAATGAGGGAGAAACCTAGAGAGGGGTAAAGAGGGTGTGATGGAAAGCTGATCATGTAGACAGTAAAGAGAGAATAAGAATTAGTAGGGAAGGGAGAGAGAGATGGGGATAAGGAGGGAGAGGGATATAGAGAGGGATAAGGGAAGAAAAGAATAGAGATGCCTATAAATGGGAGGGAGGGATAAGAGGAGCAATGAAAGAATGAAGAGAGAGAAGAGTAAGAGAGGATTGAGGGAGAGGTAGACATGGAGGGACTACAAGGCCTAGGGAAGGAGAAGATAGAGAGGTGGGGGGAAAGAGAGAAGAGGAGTAGTTAATTCAAAAATAAATAGGGGTAAAGGGGGAAGGAAATAGAGGGCAAGAGAGAGGGAGAGAACTAGAGAGGGGACAAATAGATAGGTGAGAGAACTATATTGGGAAAGAGAGAAGAGAGACCTAGATGACAAGAGAGAGGAATGATATAGATAGAGGGGGGAAAGAGAGGTGAGTAATGAGACATGATGCAAAGGTAGATAGGTGGAGAAGAAGGAAGTGATAAACCTAGAGAGGTGAGAGAGAGTTGATGACCTATAATGTAGAGAGAGAATAAAAGAGGAAGAGAGAATAAAAAAGTGGGGGAGTGAGATATATATGGGGGTGGATATAACTTGTGCCCAGATTGGAAAATATACACACTCAAAAAAAATTCACTTTGGACAATGCAGAACATTTTGGCACTTGCCTAATGCAAAAAATTGACTTTTCACATTTGGTGAGCACCAAATTTGGTACATGCCAAATGTGAAAATTCAAAATTTTGCATTTGGCGAGCACCATATTTGGCACTCTCCAAATGGTTTTCTTGGGAGAATACCAACCCTTTAGGTTGGATTTGCCTTGGGCATCCAACCCATAGGTTTGGACGACCTTTTCATGCCAGTGATGCATTTTTATGAAAAGATAAAAAGTGGCACCTTTTTGGTACCACAACTTGGTGCACTTACCTTGTAATCTAATTTTATGCAATAAAGTAATCTATTTTGCATTCCCTCCATCATCTATATCTTTTATCATTGTGTTTACTCTTGTTGACTGGTCCAGACTAATCTCCTTGCATTAGGTTCAGATGTTGATAGTCTTCTTTTTCTTAGTTGTCCTAAGCTTACAATGTTTTGCAATTTGGCCCAAGTTTTGACAATGATAGCATTTTACATTTACATTGAATGATGAATTTGAAAATCTATTGTAGGACTGAGATACATTTCTCCTACAGTCATAACTTCTATGAGCATACCCATTACAATTATAACAAATAACATTCATATCCCTCAGAGTAGCAAATTGATATCTACTTTCAAAACTAGGAGGAGACCTATGCATAAGCTTACAATCAACAATTCTACAATCATATGTATTACATTTATAATAGTAGCCATGGAACTAAGGTACATACCAATCACTGGTGAAGTTATTTCTCATTTGTCTCCTTGGAGCAGCATAGTTCGGTCTTCTTGAGTTCAACCTTCATGTATCCTTGACCTTTGTGAAGCTCCCATTATCAATATTTATTGTTAGTGTTAGATTCAATGGCAGTCCCAAATATACTAAGAGGGGGGGGGTGAATCGGTGTCTAACCAGTTAGTTGTGTATTTAAACTTATTTATAACTTTGCAACTCAAAACAGTGTATCGGTAAACAAGAACTAATGTAGTAAATAAAAATAATAGAGACATCATAGAAACACACCATAACACAACATATTTAACAAGGAAACCTGGTGTGGGAAAAACATCGGTGGGATTTGTGACCCACAATATTTACTCACTAGTTAATGAATAAATACTACTTACAATAAGGGCTTGCACATATAGGGAGGCCAATAGCCTAGAGCTCACTTCTCAATGAAGAGTCTCACTAACTACAAATGGATTATTAAATCCAATACAATGTACTGCTCAAAACAACATCTCAAATGCCAGGTTCAATACTGATTTAAGCTCAGATAGATACCTTAACCAAAAACCTTCACTGCCACTAAACAATTATCTTCTACCATACATATCATCTACATATACTTATTCTACCTCTTCAAAATGACCTAAGAGATCTCATACATATATGAGTCTTTTACAATATACCATGTCGGCTTACAAAAAAATTCACATAAACAAAACTTGTCACATGTCGACCTGAGTGTCGGTATGCTTTGTTGTTGATGTAATCTAAATGTTGGTGTAAGCACCTGTCAGTGTCAGTTCTTGCCAGTGCATGTAGAAACTTGTGATGCCAGTGATCCTGTGTACCCCAATATTGGTTGGTTGCCAGTTAGTTTCCATCAATGACAACATCAACTATTCTCATATGAGTGTAGAATGCCAATAGTTAGAGCATTGACCAGCCTCAAATCCAACACCCTCTATGTCTTTGGAGTGCTTTTGTTTTCTCAATATTTTCTCCAAAGTATCAGCATTACCCTCATACTTGATTTTCACTTTTAGTTCATATTTGCATTTTTCAAGTTCCTTTCTGAGATTCACAATTTCTTCCTCTATCTTTCAATATTCTTTTTCTTTTTTTTTCTAAATATAATTTAGTCACTTCATGCTATTGGGACTCATAAAATTTGGTGAATTTGAGAGGCCCATTTCAAATTTTTGCACCTACACTTTCAAAGGACCACATAATGAGTCAACCTGATAGACCTATTTTGAAGAAGGGTAAAATGGAGCTAGTTGATTGTCAAGGGGTAAGGATTGGGAAATGGGTCCTACACCTTTCATTTAGCCTATGCAGTGTTCTACAACTTTCAGATTTCATTTTGGAATAGTTTATCAAGTACCCATTTCAAGGGGTAAGCTGAAAGTTGTTCATAGGTGCAAATGCAAATTTTATCAAATGGCCTACTTTGAGGCCTTGGATTTTATGACCAGTAGATCGTCATGAAGAAATTAAAAAAGAATTGAATTGTATGCTTATAGTTGAGTCCACATGCCAAATTTCAAGTCCTTATGAATCCAGTTGTTCATTTTGGTAAGCCCAATCCATTTGCAGTTTGTATTGTTTGCATAAGTCCTTTTTTTAATAGCTAGTCAGAGTACCACTTTGCATATGTGTAAAATATGCCCAGATGATTGTTATATCAGAATGTTTATTTTAGGCTATTGATAATATGAAATACAAGCCATGTTTCTAGCTTGAAGCTCCTGCCAATCCATTTGATCAGTTTTCTAAAGCCATTTCTTTTGCAAATTCTCAAAATCAGCAAGTTATGTTCTTTTCAGAAAGGCTAAGTGGTCAACTTCGAGCATTAAAATCTTTGACCCAGTTGAGTGTTATGAATAAATTTTTGTTTCCCTGTGTTGTGGATATGTAAGGCAACTTCCATCTGCATTTTGGAGCCTTGATCAATCGATTTGACCTATTTGCAAAGCCAAGTTTGAAAGCAATTTCTTCAATTTCTTTGTGTACAAGTTCAGAAAATGACAAATGGTCATCTTTGACCATTAATATTTCTTCACCTGGGATTCCTCATGAGAAATGCTTTTGCAAAGTGAATGCCAGTATATCAAATAGTATGTCTTCTAGTCGGAGAGGTACAAAAAAGTGTTTTGATTAGTTTTTAAAATGCATCTTTGAGTTTAAATGCGAAAATGTGGCACAGTTGTCGGTAAGTTGCAAAACTCATTTTAATGATCGGATAAAGGTGCAAAGCAACTCCAGACGCATGTTCAAGATGCCTGAAATTTTTTGAGGATCGGTGGCATGAAAACGAAAAAAAAATTAGCTGGACCCACTTTGGGGCCTGACCTGACTTGTAGCTTCATGTGCCTTTTTAGTCAAGGTTTAAATTGTTATTTTAAACCATATGTTTATATGATTTAAATATGAAGGAGTGGCATTTATATCTTTGAAAAGTAGAGATTTGTGGATTTTGGGATAAGTGTTAAGTTGCAGTGTTAAAAAGGCAATGTTACCAGAGGGTGAAATGGTAGCTATCAAAAGAGCTCAGTAGGGATCATTGCAGGGTGGAACAAAATTCAAAAATGAGATTGATCTCTTGTCCCAAAGTCACCATAAAAACTTGGTGGGGGCTTATTGATTTTTGCATCGATCAAGGAGAAGAAATGTTGGTATACGAGTATATGCCAAATGGAGCTTTAAGAGAAAATCTCATTGGTGTAAACCGATTTCCCCTTTGGTGCATGGTGTTGAGGAGGCATAGAAAGCTTTTTAAATAATGCAAATTGCCAAGAATTAAACTAAATTCCATAAACTCTTGCTAGTATCCTCCCTGCATGGTGTGTGTGAGTTGGAGTGTGGCGTGATGGTGGAGAGGCAAAAGAATTTTTTTAAACAAATTGCAAATTAGTAGGTGTAGAGACAGCTCCTCCCATGTGTGGCCTTCAAAGACTGAAGAACCTCAAGCAAATGCAAATAGTAGGCTAAATGCCCAGCCTTCCCACGTGCGGTTGAAATTTACTAAAGGAAACCTCAAGCAAATGGAAAATTAGCAGGTGGAAAGTGATTTCCTTCCCCTTGTTGTGCATGTGAGGTGTGTGGAATGGGTATAGCCCATTAAACTCTTTCAGCAAATGCATATGGTAGGTGTATAGCCTTCATCTTAACATGTGTTTGAGAAGAGACATTTAAATTCTTCAGCAAATGCTATTGGCAAGTAAATGGCCTGCGTGGTGTTAAACAAAGGACTTAAAAAAAACTTTCAAGCATATGTTATTGGTAGGTGCAACCCAGTCTTGTGTGCCTCCCAAGTCCTACCTGTCGTGTGGCTTTGGTGAGGTTTTGAAAAGGTTTAGAAAATTTCAAACAAAACACACTTGGTAGATTTAAAGCTTAATTTCATGACCAAAACCAGCATCCTCTCTGCGTGGTTACCATAGAAGCTTCCAAGAAAAATGCAAATGATAGGGGAATATGCAAAAGACATTTATCCCAAATTGGTAGTGGGCAAGAAATTTTTGTATTTAAATTCAAGAAAACATGAATGTATAATGTCTAAAGCTTAAAGGCTTTTGACAAGAGGATGCTTGACCACACAGTGGACCCCACATGCATGCACACATCCTGAGGCAACCAAATTTTGTGATAGAAATGGAGAGTAAAGGTCGAGCAAGTTGGAGATGATGTAACGAGTGTTGCTGATCCACAATGGGAAGTTGCATGATGTTTATTTATTGCGACCAGTGAATGAATGGTGGGCCTAACAGAAGGGAGCAACTTAGGTGTGTTAACGAGTGAGCAAGTCTGAGGAAAGATCAATGGTGGTTGCTATACTACAATGGAAAGATGCTCGATGGTTACCCATCATGAATCAGTGACAAAGAAGAGCTAAGGTTCTGGTGGTGGGTTTGGCGATGTTGAGGTGACAAACAGGTGGTGCCTAGGTGGGTTCCGAGAGAATCAAATCATGACACATGGCACAGATGGATGCACAATAGAAGGGAAAAATCAAAATTAAATGTATAGCTCTAGCTATTGTGAATATTGCAAAATTTAAATGACTGGTTGTGCAGAGGTGCATCCGAGATTAATTCAGTGGAGGGGTTATTTTTTGCTAGAATATAAACATATTATAGGTCATTGGAATGATTTTGGAATGAGGAGTTCATTTTTGCAATCAATATCAACAAATATTAGACATTTTGAGAGCAGTTTCCATTGACATGATGCAAAGAATTTTTCAGTTGGGGAAAGAGGACACTTGGCAATTTGTGATGCAGATCTGATCTTTTCCCCCTTCTTTATATTCTCAATTCCTCTCATTTGTAAGGGTTCCAGTTTTTGGAGAATTTCTCGGAGGGAGATTTCCAAGATGGGTTCCAATCTTATGAATTTAATTTTCTTGGTTGTAATTGTTGATGTTCCCATTCTTCTGTCTTTGAATAGATACATTTAGTTGTAAATTCATAGTTGCAGGTCACATATATGTAAGGCATATATACATTTCCATTGGATTGTCTTCAAGCATTTTTCAATTTAAATAAATCTAGTTTTCAAGGGAGTTTGAATTTATCCTCTCCAAGGGAGAGTGTAATTCCTGTTCTTAGGCATGTTTTATAGAAGGAATTTAAATTCTATGAGTAGAAATTATGAAACTGAATTAATGTTTGGATTTGTATGATCTTTTGATTTGAAGTTTAGAATGTATTAATGTTAGGCATTAATACAGGGATATCTTTTAGTAAATCTGATGTGCAACTTGGATTCCATTTGTGTCTATTTGTATTGACTCTATGCCCGGATTGAGGCACTGATATATTACAACTAGAAGTTAATTGCAATATTTTAAAATCAAATCAAAATGTCTTTTGCTTTATGTTCTATGGTAATGTTCCACCTATCTCATACTCCAATTTAGTTGAGATGTCAATGTAGATCTAGCCCATCTATAGTAACCTCCTTGTTGTTGAGCCTTTTGAGATTCATCTGCTTTCTGTTGATGTTGTCATGTGTGTGTAATGGGTCTAATTATATGCATCAAAGGGTGTCCCCCCCAGGTCTAGCAGAACCTGAAGTGCAAGAGGATCATTAGGATCCGATGTTGTGTTGTCCAAGTCCTAAAATTTATCATAGATTGAAATTGGCTATTTCATAGATCAATTGCAGGTGAACTTGGGTTTCTCATTTTTTATGAACAACAAAATGGATTTCTTTGCCTTTGATATAAATGTTCATAGTGTCGATGTCATTGATGAAAATGTTGAAGTTTCCCCTTGTATTGAACAAGTTTTTGATGCTGATGAAGCTTCCAACAACAGTAGCATGTGTTGTGAAAAATTATTTCATGATGAAGATAAGGGGCATGGGTTGTGTGATGATTATTTCAAACCACAAATGGAAGTTTTTCAAGTGGATGTAAGTCTGAATGAGAAAGATTTAGCTAAGGATTTGCTTCAGCCAGAAGTATGCATTCTTTTCCATGATTGTGATATTGAGAATGCAGATGTATTGAGTTTGATGAACAAGGATAATATAAAGTGTGATCAGCATAGTGAAGTATCACATCTAGACCAAAATGTTTATATTCCTTGTTTGTACCCATCAGTTATTAATGTCCCTAATTCTATGAATTTAAATGATAACAAGACATGTGCTGATTACAATGGTGAAAATGAATGTTTTATTTTTGAAATTCAGCATGACGATGCCCTTGCAAAGGATAGAGTTTATTGGGATAGTGAAATGTATGGTAGCTTGTGGGAAGGCCTTTATAGTGATTTCTCTCATGATTTTACTTTTGTAGAAGTAGTGTGTGGCTATAAAGTTCAAAATCAAGCAAAAGGTGTGCACACCAGCTATTGTAGTAATGAGATGAATAGGGTTGATTATAAGGATTATGCTCAGTTGTTGTTAAAGGGTGCCTTTGTTTGGATCATGATATCAGGTGATGAGAATCAAATTTTTGACAGAGGCAAGTACAAAGATTTGTTTGGAGCAACTTTATAATCAGTTGTAAGTATGTTTGTACATCTTGTATAGTCGCTTTTCTTTCACTTGTGTGGTTTTCAAATAAGGAGCCCTATTGTTTGGGTAGAATAAGGAACCCTTGATTTTGAGAAGAAGAGAAGTGATTTGTTTTTGGGTGGTCTGCTCTACCAAAGATTCTAGATTCTTGTGTTGATCTTGAAATCAACCATCCCTAGTCAGGCCCACTATTGGGACTCATAAAATTTGGTGAATTTGAGAGGCCCATTTCAATTTTTTGCACCTACACTTTCAAAGGACCACCTAATGAGTCAACCTGATAGGCCTATTTTGAAGAAGCGTAAAATGGAGCCAATTGATTTTCAAGGGGTAAGGCTTGGGAAATGGGTCCTACACCTTTGATTTATCCTATGCAGTGTTCTACAGCTTTCAGATTTCAGTTTGGATCAGTTTATCAAGTACCCATTTTAAGGGGTAAGTTGAAAGTTGTTCATAGGTGCAAATGCAGATTTTATCAAATGACCTACTTTCCGGCCTTGCATTTTATGACCAATAGATTGTCATGTTTTAATTTGAAGTGCATTGAATTGTATGCATATAGTTGAGTCCAAATGCTAAATTTCAAGTCCTTATGAATCCATTTGTTGTTTGTATTGTTTGCATGAGTCCCTGTTTTAACAGCTAGTCAGAATACCACTTTGCATGTGTAAAAGATACCCAGATGAATTTTATATCAGAATGTTCATTCCAGGATATTTATAGTATGAAAGACAAGCTATGTTTTCAGTTTGAAGCTCCTGCCAATCCATTTGATCAGTTTTCTAAAGCCATTTCTTTTGCAAATTCTAAAAATTTGCAAGTTATGTTCTTTTCAAAAAGGCTAAGTGGTCAACTTCGAGCATTAAAATCTTTGACCTAGTTGAGTGTTACGAAGAAATTATTATTGCCCTGTGTTGTTGACATGTAAGGAAACTTCCATCTGCATTTTGGAGCCCTGGTCAGTCCATTTCACCTATTTGCAAAGCCGAGTTTGAAAGCAATTTCTTCAATTTCTGTGTGTGCAAGTTTAGAAAATGACAAATGGTCATCTTTGACCATTAATATTTCTTCACCCGGGATTCGTCATGAGAAATGGTTTTGCAGAGTGAATGCCAGTATATCAGACAATATGTCTTCCAGTGGGCAAGGTACAGAAAGGTGTTTTGATTAGTTTCTAAAATGCATCTTTGGGTTTAAATGCAAAAATGTGGCACAATTGCCAGTAAGTTGTAAAACTCATCTTAATGATCGGATAAAGGTGCAAATCAACTCTAGAGGCATGTTCAAGATGCCTGAAAGTTTTTGAGGGTTAGTGGCATGAAAATGAAGTTTTTTTAAGCCAAACCCACTTTGGGGCCCGACCTGACTTGTAACTTCATATGCCTTTTTAGTCAAGGTTTAAATTGTTATGTTAAATCATATGTTTATATGATTTAAATATGGAGTGGCATTTATATCTTTGAAAAGAATAGATTTGTTGAGTTTGGGGTAAGTGTTAAGTTGTAATGTTAAAAAGACAATGTTACCAAAGGGTGGAATGGTAGCTATCAAAAGAGCTCAGCAGGGATCATTGTAAGGTGAAACAGAAATCAAAAATGAGATTGAGCTCTTGTCCCGAAGTCACCATAAAAAATTGGTGGGGGCTCATAGGTTTTTGTACCGAGCAAGGAGAACAGATGCTGGTATATGAGTATATGCTGAATGGAACTTTAAGAGAAATCTCATTGGTGTAAACCGATTTCCCCTTTGGCGTGTGGTGTTGGGGAGGCATAGAAAGTTTTTTAAATAATGCAAATTGTCAGGCATTAAACTAAATTCCATAAACTCTTGCTAGTATCCTCCTTGTGTGATGTGTGTGAGCTGGAGTGTGGCGTGATGGTGGAGAGGCCAAATAATTTTTTTAAACAAATGGCAAATTAGTAGGTGTAGAGTCATCTCCTCCCATGCATGGCTTTGAAAGACTGAAGAACCTCAAGAAAGTGCAAATAGCAGGTTGAATGTCCAACCTTCCCAAGTGTGGTTGAAATTCACTGAAGGAAACCTCAAGCAAATGGCAAATTAGCAGGTGTAAATTTATTTCCTTCCCCCTGTTGTGCATGTGAGGTACATGGAATGGGTAGAGCCCATTAAACTCTTTCAACAAATGCATATGGTAGGTGTATAGCCTTCATCGTTGTGCATGGTTGAGAAGAGACATTTAAACTCTTCAGCAAATGCTACTAGCAGGTAAATGGCATGCGTGGTGTTGAACAAAGGACTTTGAAAAAACCTTCAGGCATATGCTATTGGTAGGTGCAACCCAGTCTTGTGTGCCTCCCAAGTCCTCCCTGTCGTGTGGCTTTGGTGTGGTTTTGAAAAGGTTTAGAAACTTCAAACAAAATGCACTTGGTAGATGTAAAGCTTAATTCCATGACCGAAACTAGCATCCTCTCTACGTGGTTACCATAGAAGCTTCCAAGCAAAATACAAATGACAGGGGAATATGCAAAAGACATTTATCCCAAATTGGTAGTGGGGAGGAAATTTTTGTATTTAAATTCAAGAACACATGAATGTATAATTTCTAAAGCTTAAAAGCTTTTGACGAGAGGCTGCTTGACCACACAGTGGACCCCACATGCATGCACGCATCCTGAGACAACCAAATTTTGTGACAAAAATGGAGAGTAAAGGTCGAGCAAGTTGGAGATGATCTAACAAGTGGCATTGATCCGCAATGGGAAGTTGTGTGATGTTTATTCATTGCAACCCATCGACTGAATGGTGGGCTCGGCAGAAGGGAACAACTCATGTGTGTTAACAAGTGAGCAAGTCCAAGGAAAGATTAACAGTGGTCGCTATACCGTAATGGAAAGATGCTCGAAGGTTGCCCATCACGGATCAGCGACAAAGAAGAGCTAAGGTTCTGGTGGTGGGTCCAGCGATGTTGAGGTGGCAAATAGGTGATGCCCAGGTAGATTCTAGGCAAATTAGATCATGACATGTGACACAAATGGATGCACAGTAGAAGAGAAAAATCAAAATTAAATGTATAGTTCCATCTATTGTGAAAATTATAAAATTTAAATGACTAGTTGTGCAGAGGTGCATCTGAGATTAAATCATTGGAGGGGTTATTTTTTGCCCAAATATAGACATATTATATAGTGGTGGAAAGATCTTGGAATGAGGAGTTGGTTTCTACAATCAGTTTCAACAAATATCAGATATTTTGAGAGCAGTTTCCACTGGCATGATGCAAAGAATTTTTCAGTTGGTGAAAGAGGACACTTGGCAATTTGTGATGCAGATCTGATCTTTTCCCCTTCTTTATATTCTCAATTCCTCTCATTTGTAAGGGTTCTAGTTTTTGAATAATTTCTCGGAGGGAGATTTCCAAGAGGGGTTGCAGTCTTAGAAAAGTTACTAGAATACTTTAATGGACAAAAGCCATATTTTGGCAAAAAAAAATCCCAACAAGGGGGACATTATTTTTTATGAAAGGGAATATTCTTCTAACATCAACATCTGGTCAACCCTTTGACCCAATCAAACCTCCAAGTCCTAAAAAAGCTGCAGTTGGTTTTTTGCTCATAACTTAAGCATATGAGCTCAAAGTCACAAACAAGATATCATTGAAAAATTGGTTCTGACATCAATCTGAGTCTAAATATGAACTTTTTAGATACTATACCAATTTTCCATTCCATAACTCCAAAGTCAACCTTTAGTTTTGCACTTTTGGGGCCATATCTTGCACATCCAAACTCTAGTTTTTGAAAACTACATATCATCTGAAAGCTCTTTGAGCCCTCTATCCAAATCTCAAGTATTTTTTTTATAAAATATTTATCAATTACTTAGATATCTCAATCTTGTTCTTTTTAGTCTCTGTTTGTATTGAGGGTTTCTATTTTTGCACCATTTTTGGTGATTATGTTTAGGAGTGAACAATTTATAAGGGTTGTACATATAAATATTGTGGAATAAATCAACATGGGTGTGAATTGGATGAAGTTCAACACTTGCATGGATTATTTGGATGAGGACAAGGTTTCTAAAATTGCCAATGATCTTGTTGGTATGATGTGGTAATGGGAAACAATGGTGGAAAGATTGATGATTTGGATTCCAAGATCAAGATGGCGGGTAGCAATCTCGAGTTGGAAGAGGTTAAGAAAAATAAGGAGGCCCATAAAATGCAAATTGAGGTTAACATTGCTTGTAGGAATGTGGTTATCAAGCACAATGTGTCCCTAAAGGTTATCCATAATGATATGGATAGGTGAAGGGAGAAGAAAATAAGATGCACAAAGTCCCTAGCCATGGGATCTACCTGCATTTCTTCAACGGTTAAGGTCACTCCTGACTTTGTGCTAGTCTCCTCTAGTTCTGGGATTGGTTTGAGTAAAAAAGTGTCTTTCTCTAATAAAGTGCTTAGTTTGTGCCAACATTGGTAAGAAAAGGGTAACCCCCGTGCACTAGACCAACACTTTATGTCTGTGTTGGGTGGTTGTTTAGTTTTTGGGTGTTCCTAGTTTTTGTCTATTTGTTGATCTTTTAGTTTAGTTGTTGGTTCTCTATTTTCCCTACTAGGTTTTTTTTGTCCTTTGGTGGTGAGTTTTTTGGTTGGTTGTGCACCCCTCATGCACTCTTGGTGTTTCTTTGTAGATATGTAATGGTATGAGCCTATCCTTCTTTTATTAATGAAATCATGGGCATGAAATGTGTCTTTTTTCTCACATAATTATTTTCAACTCTTACTTTAGAGTGCATAAAAATTCAAAGTTTCTCATTCTTCACCTATAGAGATAGTTTGTGTACCTTTATTAATTGAGACTTTATATTCTTGTTAAGAAAGATAATTCATCTATTTTTCTTCCTCATTGGGATTCCTATTTGATAGACATTGCTTCACAATTTATGGAGTTTCAAATTTAAAATTGGGATTCCTATTTGATAGACATTACTTCACAATTTATGGAGTTTCAAATTTAAAATTTGGAGGACAAATTTAAGGGTTTATCTCTCCTATTGGATTATAGTCATATCACAATTATTGTCACATCATGTATGTCTTTGGATTTGTTCAAAATGAATTTCCATTGGTTCCTTGTTTGTCACCTTCTATTGTGATTAGGCATGTACCTCATTGGTTTGTGGCATATTCATCATCCAAGGACTTGGTGACACATGAGTACTTTTCAAAGGCATCATCATTTATCTAGATTTATATTCCTATATCTTCCAATTTATGGGAGAGGCTTCTCCTCTCTCTAGTGGATTGGTTTCTTCTGAAGGGGAGAAATGTTGTTTTTAGGCAATAGATCATATTCTATCTCCAAGCATTCATCATTGGCATAGGATCTACTTCTTCATTAGAGGTATTCCTATACTCATTTTCTCTCTCTTATGGGGGGGGGAGACATTCATTGTATTATTGTGACAGAAGTAATCCTTGGGGGATCACATTGAGTCCTTTTTCTTTTCTTTAATATATTTTATTATTTTTTCTCTCTTTTGGAGAGGAATTTTCTCCCACTGGGTTTTCCTCCTTTTCTCCATTTGTGATAGTTGCATTGCCTAGCATTGGTTTGTACATGAGTACCTAAGCAGGCCTTTTTTTGTTAGGATGCATGCATTTTGTATTCATAGTCAGCTCTTTAGATTATCTCTAAGTTAATCTTAAGGGGGGAAGTGATAAATAATTTATAATTAATTAGCTCATTTAATTATATTTTTACTTAAGCTAAACTTAGGTTGTTTTTTGTTATCTAGATTTTTCTTTTCTAGTTGTAGTTGAGCTTAATTTAGCTCCTACTTTACATTGATTTATTTATCCTAATTTTAGCATTAGGTTTTCATTCATCCTATATAAGGATTTATTCAATCATTATAATTGTGTATCTCCAATATTATCTTTAATCAACCTTGTGTGCAATAATACAAAATTCTTTGGTTTTTATACATAATATGATCTTTACTTGATCTATTTTGCATGATAGGTATTTTTCTTGCAAATTATTCTTGGCTCCTATGGTTGTATCATCAACTTATACAATATTTACTTATATCAAGTTATCAAAATTAGATTTTAAAAAAAAATTAGGATAGTAAAGGTACATATACTAGTTCTCAAATGGTTTTTTGGGTTCATCTTTCACTTTCATATGCAACTAACACCCTTTCAAAATAAACCTTTTTGAAGAGGTAAACATTAGATTATATCCATTAATGGCCTAACACCAACATCCAAATATTTTGATTTGCAGTCAAACAAGGAAGACACTAGCACTATATTCTAGTGTCTAGCCCAATTAGGTGGCACAAAGGTCTAGGCACAAGGGAATGAGATCAATACTATATATCTAGACTTAGGATGAGCTTGTTTCCACTAGATCGGGCACAATCTCAAAAATGGGTGCTAAACATAGAATGAAATTGTAAAGGTTATACAATGTACGATGGTACATTTAGCCCCCACTTTAGTGAGGGTATGATTGTATTCCTATACACATGGTCAAGTATAGAGAATTTGAAGTTGAGGCACTTATCAAAACATTAAAGAAAACACATGTACAAGAGTTGCAACAAAACTGATGCAAGAATACACTTGATGCAAATAAATCATGTGTACATGACTCTAGCACTAGCTTACTCTATCATTAGTGATCATGCATGTTGCCAAATCCCGCATGAGTATAAAATTGAGATATGTTAGATGACCATGGATTCCAAACCATGTCTCTCAATTCCACTAGCTAGAAAGTTTTATTATGTTGAATGATCCTTAAATAAACAATAACAATGATCACAAACTAGCAAGCCACACTATACTAGGTGAACAAAGTGAGCCATATGAACTCTACAAAGCCTTTCTATAAGAGATTATTCATACACCAATAATGCCTTAGAGAGTGTAAACAATAAGAATGATAAAAAATTATCAAGATGGTGATTTATGCTAGGTGATCAAAGGTGAATTATATGAATACCACTATCCATCAAGCTATATTATGTTGTGTGATTCATAGATCACCAATGCCTCAAGAATCATAAACAACACCACTACATATAAGGCACATTAACAAAAAGGAGGCCCTATGCCCACTTAAGATAGCATATTACAATGTTGATATCTTATGGAAAGAGAAAATAATTTGTGACCAAGGATACATGCCTTCCAAACAAGACAAGGGGGTCCTTGTTAAGGATTCACATCTCCAAGAAAAAGGTACCTAGGGATCCTCATCAAGAATGCACATTTCTAAAACAAAAGGAAAGGATCCACATCAAGGATACAGCTTTCTTAAATAATTGGAAGGGATCATCATTATGTACACCTTCTAAACAAGGAGAGGGTGTTGATATGTCAAGATGGGGAGGGTAAATATTATAATTAATTAGTCTATGAGGGAGTGAAATATAAAGAGCCCCAATCATCATCAAGAGTACTGTGAAAAGGAGAAGTCACATCCTCAAAAAAATTGAGTTGTGTGAAATAAATAGGAGCTATAGTAATGGCCTTTTATTTTGATTTTGAGACTTTATATTATCTAACAAAATAGTTGTAAATGCTAACAAACCTAAATCATCACCAAACAGTGTGCTCATATATGACTTACAATCCTTGTCCACTATATTATTATTAATAGTAGGTGATGGATTCATGATTATTTAAGATGGAATCAAAGTGCTAAGAGATGCAAATATAGGAGGTTGACAATTAGCCTCTACATGTAAACAACTACTGAGATTATTATGAGCCTCAAATATATGGATTTATTTGTTGTAAATAAAAAGTTGATGAGACTTCCCCCATGGCATGAATCCACAGAAGAAGATTTCTTGAAAGACCTTCGAGCATAACATGGATGAGTGTAGGTATAGTCATACATCCTACCGTAATTAATAATCTAATTGTATCTAATGATTATCAACACACATGATCAAAGCCATGAATAGAAAGAGATTCAATTTTAATGAGAGGCATATCTACATCAATCTTAGGTAAAATTTATATGCTAAAAACATTAAGACTTGATATATTATCTAATGCTTTGCAAAAAGGATTAGAAAATCTGTTTGATGGCAATGCACATAAGAGCACAAGAAACAAACGTTAGTGTTAGCAACAAAAGATTATCCTGAACAGGCATATCAAGAGAGATATTAAGCATAAAATAGAAAACACACAAACATAGAATAGATAAACTATACTCCTCCAAATGTTAATCAAGATGCTCATAGTTGCTCCTCCCTTGTTCTTCTCCTCTCCAAGTTCCACATGAGTGTAGCTCTCAGCTTTTAGCACTAGCCATGGATGCCATATGGAGATTCAAGATGGTTGCATATGATAAGCAAATTCTATGCAAGTGTAGATAGTGATGCTATGAAAAATCTCTATGCTAATACCAATATAACAACAATACTCTAATGCTTCCTTCTTTTCTTGAGGAGAAGAGTTCTATTTATAGAAGAAATGGGGAAATGAAGGGTTAAGATTGAACAATCTTAACAAGGGTTAGGATTGAAAGATATTCAATCCATGTGGGACTTTCAACCCAATCCCATGTTGACAAGTGTCACCATGAGCAGGCTTGAGAGGAGAGATAAGGAGCATTAAATGCTTGAGGGGACATGATGGTTACCCTAGGGGGTTGGGTTAAGGTTAGGTTAATGGATATTCCTTTTATCCAAGGGATAAATGAATGTGCAAGGGTTAAATGGTTACCTTAGTCAAAGAAATAAATGCTTTGAAAAGGATGGTTAAGTTAGAGGAAAGTCTCTAACCAAAGGTAAAAGGTGAGTTAACCATAAATGGTTATGTAAGAGCCTTTAATGGTTTGGAAGACTTTAGAGGTTAACCATTTGAAGACATAAAGCCTTTAATGGTTATTGAAGACTTTGGAGGTTTTTGAGAAGTGACTTCCTTTTATTTAGGAATGTGACAATGATTAGGATAGGATTAGGCTAATTAGAAGGAGTTAGAAGAATCTAGAAGGGATTTAGGCATGCAAGTGGGAGGAATTTTGGGATTTTCAATTGAAATAAAATCATTTATTTAAATTAAATGGTGTAATTTGCATTTACATAGATATTTAAATAAATATTAATTTATTTAAATGAGAAAAAGGAAGATAAAGCATTAAATGCTTGAAGACTTTGAGGGAAATCATTAAAGGCTTGAGAAGACTCTAGAAGGAAGCCATTAAGTTTGAAGACTTTAAGGGAAACCATTAAAGGCTTTAGAAGAATCTAGAAGGAAGCCATTAAGTTTGAAGACTTTAAGGGAAACCATTAAAGGCTTGAGAAGACTCTAGAAGGAAGCCATTAAGTTTGAAGACTTTAAGGGAAACCATTAAAGGTTTCAAGTGGGTGAGGATAAATAGGATTTTAAATAAATAATTTATAATAGTTGTGCAACTTGCATTTGTAGGAAAATGCAAGTGGGTGGAGGATAAAGGTGATTTAAATAAATGTTAATTTATTTAAATGTGAGAGAAGATTTAATTAAACAAATATGATTTATTTATTTAATTAATGGTTTGAATTTGGTTAAGTGAATTAAAACAAATAAATTGAATAATTTATTTAATTAATAGGAGAAGAGGGTTAAGATGAATTAATTAAATATTAATTTAATTAATTATTGATTGATGGTTAAATAATCAAATAAATACTAAATATTCATTTAATTAAGTGGATAGATTTATGTAACTGCATTATTGATTAGAGTGCACTTTATTCTAATTTGATAAATGATGACCATAATTATGAAAGGACCATATTGTTGATGAACTTTTGGGCAAGGTAACTCACATTGTGAGAAGATTATGTCCAAAAAAATTTGCATACATATAATATAATAGACTATATACATCATTTAGTCTAATTTAAGGTGGGATAGCTACCCTCTATAAGGCATCCTAGAGCATTTTGTGGCATGTGGGAAAATTAAATATCAATTCCTATAGTAAGACCTTAGTTGAAGTAGCACAAAGCTACTCAACAAGATCATACTATTTACCAATATATTGAAAGATGAGATTGGAGAGGAACAAATGGTTTATAAAGAGAAATAATAATTTTATTATTACATAAGTTGTATGTGTGAGCAACTACATGGTAATGAGATGGCTACGACATACTTTTTATTAAAATTATTATTTTGAGTAAGTTGTTTTACAAACTTTGAAATATAACTATAGAGTGGTTGAAATGGGGTTCACTATTTTAAACATGCAAACTATAAATCAAACCCATTCACATCAACTTGCATTGTGTAAATAACCAATAGTCTCAACTACAAACCCTTGGGAGAAATGGGCTTAATGGTTGGATTATTTACTTGTTGTTCCTTGATATTATTTGATAAGATACAATGATGAAATGCAAGAACTAGATAAAAAATATTATATAGGATAGATATGCAGACTCTAAGATTAGAATTTGGAAAAGGCAATAGGAAGGAACCTATGTGTGCAATTTGAGCCAGAAAGCATCAGCCTATAGGAAACCTATTCTTGAAGGTAATTGATCTAGATATCAAAAACTAATTTGGGATCAAGATGTTAGTTATAATATCTCTCTAAAATTTCATTAGAAAATTTTTAAACAATAACAACAGTTACCACTATCCATTTTTTTATTAATCTGGATCTCTTTATCTCAATTTGTACTTTTTGAATATATAATCCTTCTCTATCAAATATAAACCCTTCATACACAAGAGAGGAAAAAATATGCTGGGTGTATAGGGATTTTCCTAGGTCAAAATCTCAATTTCTAATTAATCCTACAATGATAATAAATATAAAAGAGAGAGTTTACCTTTGTAGGGGATAGGCTAGATCTAAATTGAAATGTTGAACTAAAATGATATACCTTGGTAATGAATCTATTTGACTTGAAGTATTCATGAAAGCTTGATGTTACTATGTGGAAAATCATGAATTCCTTCTCATAAAATTGTTCATGAATGCCATCTTGAATGCTTGAGCCCTCCTTGATTGCATTTAAGATGCTTGATTTCTTTCTTAATGCAATTTATGTATATGAATTGAATTCATTGATGAGATATGTTTCAAATGAGGGTATAAGAATTGACTTTATACTCAACCTCATGAAATGTGTTAAAAATTACAAAGACTGACATAGAGAGCATTTTACTGCCCAACTTTTCCCAATGGCTAGAGGATTAAAATCTGGGCCCTTTTTGGCTAAACTATGGTCCTATGTGCCCTATTAAAGGGGGAATAAGGTGATAGGAACCCTATTCCAATCCTCCTAGGCTAGAATAGGGTTAGAGAGAGAAAGATGTTGAGACCTCAAATTCAAGCACTATTTGAGTAGAATCAAGCATAATCAAGAACAAGGAAGGAGAAACACTAAAGTGAGACTCAAATGAGTATGAAAATATATTTGTAAAAAATTTAAAACACTAAACATAGCCCCAAATTTAGAAAGAGCGTGAGCTTACACTCAAACACTCGATAAATTACATGATAACATTAAAAGACTTTCACGTAGATATTAAATATACAAGATGATACCAATTCAGTCTATACTCTTAACTTGGATAGAAACACAATATTTAGAGATACTTATCTTTGGGTAATAGTTTTCAATGGATATCTCATTATACAATAAATGAGTCTTACCACTTATCACTATGGGTAAATATCTAGAAACTAGTGAATACTTTCTTGAAATGTTAGGTAAGTCTTTCATTATGCAATGCTTCAAGGTAGAAAATGTAATTTTCTATATTTTGCATGAGTAAATCCTGAATTTCTATTAGTGATTCTATAAATCACTCGAGTTGTTCATATTTTCCTATCTAACTCAATGGATATCCTTTGGCACAATCTTATAGTGTGGTCATTCAACTAGATGTCGATTATGTCCATGAATCCTATTACCTATGACACACCCTTAGTGCTATAATTCAAGGGTATGATTAGTATAATGTAAATACCTTGATAGTTGGTTTGTTAAATAAAAAGGAGTTGTTTAATAATTAAGGACATCTCTATGTGTATTTGACCCTCAAATGCAGTCTCTATGCTAGGGATGATACAAAATCAAATTTTCTTCTCTCAACTCAGAAGATAAAATTGGGGCAAAACCTATGTGAGAGGATAATGGAAGTTTAGAAGGCTTTGCTACTTTTTATAAAACGCACTTCACACCTCCCTATTTGCTTGTATAATTATTTTTAATTGGTTGTGGTATAGAAAATTGAAGATAAAGGGTAAGCCTCTAATTAAAATGATTTTTTTTACCAAATTCATTATGAATATGTTCCATATGATGAGATGTTATTTATTTATGGCATTCTACTCAACAATTTAGGTATGTTGACTATGAATTAATATTTTGTAATCATATTCCAATGTCATCATTTTACAAAATTCCTTGCAAACTTAGTGAGACGGCCTTCCATATGCTATCCCGTGACTTCTTCTGCAATTATTTCAAAGATCCATTTGCTTCATCTATGATTTATATTCAGCAAATATCTATTATAGCACTTGCAATGTCAGCTCAAAAGTCATGGGTAGTTATAAAAACTATGAAATTATATGTTAGAAATTAGGGCACAAATGCATAATTGAACAAAAATCTCTATCTTTAACTTTATTAATTTGTGAAATTAAACTCCAACATGTAATTATTATTCACAACTTAAATTCATTGACCTTTCACTTTTCATTGCTTGCATTTAGTCTTCATGATCCACAACCCCTTGCATTTAGTTTTCACAATTCACAACTTGTTTACATTTATTTTTCATAATTCACAAATTCCTTACATTTGGTTTTCATGATTTACAACCTCCACTTTTGAATTGTGATTGTATATTTCATAATTTTGAGTAATTATCCGTTCTATTTTTCCCTCTTGCAATGTGAATTCACTTTTTGAAAGTCAAAAGTGACTTGTGAATCCTAGTTTTTAAAATCATAAGCCCACTTATGACTTATAATATTTAATTTTAGAAGCAAATTTATTTAATTTTCATTTTTATTTCTTCACTTCTTTTTGCCTCTTTCAAAGATTTGATCATAACTTTTGATTGAGAAGGAATCTGGCTTTGAAATTTTGCCCAATCATCAACGAGGATGAGTTGATCATAATGCAAAATAATTTATTCATCATGAATTTTTCCAAAATAAAATTTTAATTCTTTTTGAGTATAGGTTAACAAAATGTAAGTATTAAAATCTCACAAATGATGAACTGGGTTATCACAAAAATTGGCCACATTGCTCAATATAATACCAAGGACATTCTCACATAATGTTTTCCCTTGAATTTTAATGATTTTTAAAATTTAATCATTTTTTTTACCAATACATGACAAGACTCAAAAATTATGACTTTGAACTGAAACCACATTATCACCAATCATAAAAACTATTAAAAAATATGAATTGTAATTACTTGTCAAACATTAGTTTTAATGAAAAATCTAAAATTTGGGTGTTTGAAAATAGAAGAAACACATTGGAGACTCCTAGAAAGAGGGTATATCATTTGTTGATGATAATAGAATAGGTATAATTCCCCTAGGTGGCCCAGATGACACAAGTTAAATTGAAGAGATCATACAAGAAAAAATAGGAGAAGATGTTAAGAATATTTTTATTATTTTTAGACTTTCAAATGGACAATAAGAAGAAAACTTGAATAGTGAAGGAGAATTGGAACTTGAAAGCAATGATTTTAGTAATGAAAGTGATGAAATTATAGAAGCATGGATGCAATGTGAACATGAAGTAACATCTTCAAGAGTGTATGTATTTCAAAGAACATTCTCAATTCAAACCAAACAAAAATCTACATACGAGAGAAATCAAAAGGGTGCCACATTTAAACTACAAAAGAAAAGAACATGCAAATTAACTAAGCAACATCACACTATACATTGGCAATTTTGGGTGACCTACAAAACATATATCCAAATGCATAATCCATGAAAAATGAGGTCCATACTAACCCAATACAAACTAGTAGGTTAACATACAAAAACCTATCCATGACATAAATTTATAAGTAGGTTTCACATGGTATTGGCAAAATAGACCAAAAGTGCACATCAACATAAGGCACATTTCTTCGAACCTAATGTAACATAGTGTACATTAAATTCTTAGGAGAAGTAGATATTGATATCCAAAAAATACTAGTGGTAGCAGTTAACAAGAAAAAACTGGTGGGAAAGTCTGCAATGTCTATAGCAGCTAAGAAGACCACCACGGGAAAATCTATAAGAATACCATTCTACCACTAATGCCCTACTTTTCCCCTTTACGAGTCTTCATTACCCTCCTCTTCTATGTACCTTGTGCTCTTAATGCTTTGAGAGGCTTCAAAGATCATTATTACTACTTTAATATAATATATTTCATTAAAAAATATATATGTATAGTATAAATACAAAATAATATTATATAAATTAATAATTAAGTTTTAGAAAGCATACTTTTTTAGTGTAAATTTATATTTATATTACATAGTTTAACTGTGTTATTGGTTGTGCTTGTTAGGTGTAGATATTTATACAATTTGCAACTACATTTCTCTATTTATATATGCTCTTTTATTTTCTTTTAATGGCATTGATAATACAATTATTTTACCTTGTCTTCAATTGGTATTAGAGTACAAAATTATGTGCCTGTGTGTTTAGAGAAAGGGTGTAGGAGTCATGTAAATGTTTATGCCTAGGGGCGAGGGTAAGTCCTAGTTGATTTATGGAGAAGAAAATGGTGGCAAGACATTTTGTAGTCCTATAGAGTGTGCTTATGATGGAATGAAAAGACCATGCTAATTGTACATTGCAAGGAGACAACGCCAGTAGTGCAAAAAATAATGAGAATAGAATATCATCTATAAATCAAGTAATGTATAGTGAATGAAGTCAAATGAAAGCATTAGGCAGTTGTTGTCTTTTGATTTCTGTCTTGGAAAGGCCATGTGAGAAGAGAATTAAATTCCAATAAAGAGATCCTTAGTGCATTGCATTATTTTTCGACTAAAGAATTAATGACTTTGTGGTGTATTTTATAAATGATCCTAGTAAAGTGATTGTTGTTTGATTTGGTTTAATTTTCTTTTCTTTTGTGCTACTCAATAAAATATCAAAAGGTGATATAATGATTTTTATTTCTTTTGGATATCATACATTGGGGTGTTAGTGTTATATTTATAGTTTGTTTATTTTTTTACAAATAATATGTTAAATTCCATATTGATTAAATCAACACTATTCTTTGTTTAAGACCCTTGTTTATTCATTACTTGGAAGATGTTGATGTTATTATGATTCCATAGATTGGTATTGTTTTCTTTTACTATGCTTACTTTGTTGCATGTTACTTTGAGGCACAATAATGAATAGGTGCATCAAATCCAAGGAGGTTTCAAAGAGCATAAGGTCATATTTCCTTAAGGTACTTAAGAGTAATTGAGCTTATTTGATAGTGTTAGATAAATATATTGTCATTGATGTCAACATGATGTCTTACAACATGTTTTTTCTTTATTGTGTTGTGATTAATAAAATGGAGATTGGTTGAAGCTTGAGAATTGGTGTATGGTGCTAATTGACTATTATTTATTGTCACTGAGATAGAGAACATATGAATATTGGCTGCAGAAGTTCTATGTTATGGATGTCCACCTTCTTGATGTTTGATGTCTACACTTAGTATGATGTGTTGATGTAGATGATGATGTTGATAATGATTTTGATGAAAAAGTTAGCATGATGACGATTCAATGGTTTGAGATATTAAGATGAGGATTAGATGTATGTAAAATATGTTGAACTTATGCATATGATGTTGAGTGAGAAGATGATGTTTCTGGGACACTTTTGTCCTTGGAAGTTTTATGAAATAAATTGGTGCAGAAAAATTTGAGCCTAAAGTGTTAGGATGATTTTAGTTGGGCCAAAATTCCTTGATGCTTTTTGGCTAAAATTTTAAGAGAATAAAGTGTCAACCTTGCCATTTCTAGAACTATCCCAATGTAAAAATATTTTAATTCTAAGTTGGTCAAAAGGTAATTTTATGTTGAGATCCATATATAAGACATCCCTCCTAATTCATTTAATCATCTCCTATTATCTCATTACTATGAGTTAAAGAGAAATTATTTCAATTCAAGAGCAGATCAGATTCTAAGGAGCAACAAATTACATCAGGACATATTCAATTATGCTTTCATGATGAATTTTATGATGATTTATCATGTTATTGTGTCAACACATGGAGGACTTATCCTAATAGCATTATGTCACCAATTAATGGTATAATCAATTTAGTCAATCATTTCAATCCAATAATTTTAATTTACACTTCTATTTCCAATTCATCATAGTTGTAGGTTTGAGTCCCAAATTGACGTTTGAATTAGGCAAACCCCTATACAACACCAAACACTATTTTTCTCCTCTTGTGTGCAAATTCAGGTTCAACTACAGGATTTCGATAGAGACTAAAGATAGAAAAGTACTCAAGAGTAGGATATAGAGGACCTCTCCCAAGCTCATCAAAATTCACTTTAACAAGGACATTTTGGGTGTCGTTTTCCTCGACAAGGGAATTTGGGGTGCCATTGTCCTCCTAGTTTAGGCTATAATTTGGCAGGAAGTAGGTACAATATCTTAAAGATCTACATCCAGATCAGTGTGTATAAATTCACTAGTTGGGCAAGGAAATTCTAAGCACCATTATCTCCTATGTTTCAATTTAGTTTTTAGGCACAGGTGCACTACTGATTTATCATTTTGTTTCTATACATGTTTCAAATTTTCTATTTCTATATCAAATAGTTCTAGTAGTTCAATTGTTCATTCATGAATATTTAGTTCCTACTCACTTTACATTTCAAATCAATCAAATCAACTTTTAGAACAACATAGAAATAAAATCCCTAAGGAATTGAGTGACTCTCTTGGATAAAAGTTTAGTCAATCAATATTCCTCCTTTAGTTGCTTAATATTCTAATGTTTAGATGAAAGAGGGTTTTTGGTCTTAGTATTGCTCATTCCCTTTTTCAATCCCAAACAATAATCATCTAAAATAAAATATTTGTTGTTATGCATGACTATTGAGTTTCCAACTATTGACTTGCTCCAAAAAACCTTTTGTTTCCTTCTCTCTCAAAAGACACATTTCCAATAACTTATGTTTCCTTGTAATTTAATTTTCTTTTGCAGAATTGAAGGAGCACATTTTCCAACATCACATTTGGCCTAATAAATATGCTTATTTAATATTTACTTATCCCTTTATTAAAGGAATCGAATGGACAATGATAAATATTAAATAAATTATCCTTTTATGTTTGGTTGATTAACCCATATAAACATTAAATGGGTCACTATGTGCCAAATTCCAAATTTAAACAAAAAGGGACATGACGAGTTAGTACATAAAATGATGAGGTTTAGTTATAGTATATTATTTTTATATAATATTGCCACATCTATGTCTATTTTAAAGATTTGGTGCACTTAACACATCATTAAAAACCTTTGACTTATATAAGAAAAAATAGATTATGTGCCTTAATAACTTAATATTTCATGGTTGAATTTTGTATAATGATTGTATGGTTTCTTATTTCTATGCATGTATATCTATATTTTTATTAAAAATCAATTAGAAGATCTAAGGCTTAAGAATTCTAATTCTTTGAAAAGTTGGTTTTAAAGAAAAATATCTAGATGCAAAGAAGGTCACATAACTCTAACATGAGTCACAACATTATAGGATAGTATTTTAAATGATGAATTATCCATAAAAAATCATGGATCAACCAAATTCGCTCCCCAAGTTTAGTCATTACAAGTGCCATAGAGAAATTTAGGAAGTTTGTTTTGTCACAGTGTCATTAGATCATACTCAAGTCATTTAAATAAGTAGAGATTCTCTCTAAGTAAATTCTTCTTAATTTTAATATCTATGTATCCCCTCAAACATTTAATAAAGGACATTTCCTAGTTAATTTATTGGTGTCTTTTCTTGAATATAAATATTATGGGTGTGAAAAATATAATATGAAAAGAAGCAAGCAAAATATTGATTTTTTTATCAGTTAAAGCCTTAGTTAAATATGAGTAAGTAGATTAAACAACGATTAGAGATGTAAAAATGTCATTAGATATTTATTCACTTGCTCCTATTTTCTAGTTAACATACATTTCATTTCTACTCCTTATAATTTGACCTGTGTGTGGTCCCATTAGAATGCAAATAAGATGGAAATTAATGTAACCTTACATTAGCTTTAAGAAATCACTATAGAAGAAGAGTTAACCAACTCTACCAAAAGATGTAATTTATGTGTTTTGTTTTCATTTGATAGTTATTTTAGTTGGTTTTCTTATCATGCACAATGATTAATTTAGTTATGTTTATTGTCTATTTTTGTCAACCTATATGTGTTTTAAATCACTAAAAGTTTAAAATCAAAACAAAATAACTATCTTTGAACACTTTCATCTCATGTAAATTAATCTTATTTAGTTTTATTTATTAGTATTTTCATCTTACACCTAGTTTTTTATTAGTTTACTTTTAGTATGCATCTTTAATCTTCATGTATTGTTCTAGTATAAATGAGACTTTAATATCATTTCTTGTTCAATGTTTAACTCTACAAATGTATTAAATGGGTAGTAGAATAAATGATAGAATTTTGTGTGAGTTTCTATATTGCAAGCAAGATAATAATAAGTGGCACCTTAGATCAATTTAATTTGTCATTATTGAAATTTAGGGAATTAATCTATCATCTTAAAATTCTCCAAAAAATTTTATGGTAGTAGGAGATTAATATAACTACAATGAACCTATCAACTAGAAACATCTTACAATTTTTTATGAAACTATATTTTAAAGAAAAAATAGCCTCACTATTAGGAAAGGATCACTTGCATCATTAATCATAGACAAAATTCTTTGAGTACACAACCACAAAAAAATGCAAATTCATAACTAAAGTTATTTTCAAACCTTTATTTCTACACATGTAACCATTTTTTTCATACAAAGTTTAGCATATATACATTGTTAAAAATGCATAAGTTTTGGATCTTTGAGTCAACTTTTGGATGTAATTGAGACATAGTTGAGAAATAATTCTCAAGAACCTGGTTTTCTAAAAGGAATATGTTACAAACTCAAATCAATACATTGCAAATGGCATGTTTAGATATGAGTGCACAATAGAATCCTGTTATTTGGATGTTACCATCCTTGGTGGATATTGTAAGCCCTAATAGAAACTACCACACTTTACAAACTATCAGATTTTAAGAACTAGACTTTAGTTGTCTAGAACCTCCGCTCACCTATTCAAATTTTCACATCTTCTATAACCACAAAACCAAACAAACTCCCTCTATCTGTATTCTCTCTCTCTTTTATGTTGATACAATATGAGCTTTACATATCATTTATCTAAATAACTTTAAAACTTATTTAGAATTGTAACTTTTAATAAAATCGTATTATTTAAGTCAATAAATATAATTAAAACCAAACAACAATTGAAAATGAAAATAGAACTAGATCGTTTTATAGTAAACAATATCAAGCAATTTATTTATGGGCCTAAGATGGCTTATAGTAATAATGGACTACCTCATACTCCTTACAAGAGGCACCTAACTGTCCTACAAATGAGACATACATACCTTACCCTTTCTAGGATCTGAACTTGTGAACTCTCTTTTTAGAATACAAATTCTCCACAATTAGATCATTGCTCATTTTTATTATTTATAACATAATCATTCATCAAATTCTATCTTCTTTGAAGCATTTATGCTTTTGCATTGTGACGCATTTGTGATTCATGCTCATTCAACCTGCACGCCCTTAAAAATATGGAAGGACTGCAAGTAAGCAAAAAGAACTAGTTAAATCTTTTAACATCAACTAATTGTTGTCCAAAATCATTTGAAATATTTTCATGCAAACATTCATCCAACAATGCAAGATTGCCACATATATCACATGTACACCATAAACACATGCATTGAAAATAAACTTTTCTTCATTTAGTGGGTTGCAAAACAAACTTGAAATAAACTCCTTTATAGTTTCAAGTGGTATATTTATAGCACATTCTTGGAAGATTCCATTACTATGCATGGTAACACGTATATATCGAAATACATCATAATGATAGTGAAATTGAAAATGACTTTTGCAACAACATGTGACTCTTTCCTTGTTAATTCAAACATACCAAGGTTTACACTTTTCAAAAGACCTTTGACAAATGTTAATAGTCAACACCTTATCATCCAAAAAAAATTTATACAATTCAGTTTGAGTCATCTCCAATAGGTGTTTTGGATGTGGATCACAAATTTTTGACCCAACTCTTAATTTAAGAACATCTCTAACATTAGGTGATACTCTCGTATTATCATGCCAAAATTTTTCGATCAAATTTTTTACTCCACCAATAAGTTTCATATTAGACCTTGGTAGTCTACCACTAAAAGTCCACAATTTTTTTGCCAGATCAATTTCAAAATTACATCTTCTTTTTACAGCTCTTGACAAAGTTTTGCGATGAATATTAAGATATTCACTTATGTTACTCATCATTCTTTTATTAGAAGTTGTTTGGCTTACCAAATCTATTGTTATTGCCCGTTGTGCTGCATTTTTATCTTTAGAACAACTTTTCTTTCCATTTGTATCAAAGGCACTAGCAACAGTCGATACAACTTGTTTTAAAGACTCATCCTTCTTCTTGGGTTTGACATAAAAGCCTAACTTCTTCATCACTTTTCGCATTTTAGTCATTTTAATTAGTTGTACCATTAATTGACATTGAAACCCAAATTTCTTATTATAAAAAAAATGTCTAAACAATCTATTTGCATGTGTCCTAATCTGTCTCCATGAAACCAAGCCATGAAGGTTGTCTAGTACATCACTTTTAATTTCAAAATTTTCAAGAAGATGATTATCATTCAAACATGTTTCATTTTCAATTGGTGTTTCCATGTCTACATACACATTATTGGTTTTAGTTGCAGGTGGATTTTCAATTTCATTTGGAGTTTCAAATTCGATTTCAATTTCATTTTCAAGTTGAGATCTAGTTTCATTTGGGGTTTCAATTTGGTTTTTAATTTCAGTTTCAACTTGAGCTCTAATTTCATTTGGGGTTTTATTTTCAATTAGAATTTCATTTAATAAGTAATCTGCTTCTACTAAATCATAGGGCTGTGAAGACATACATGTATCCAATAATGGATTAGAAAATGCACTTGAATTAAATTGTTCTATTGTGTTTCCTTCGTCAGCATTTATGGTGTCATTGATGTTCTCCTCTTCTAAAACGACTATGGAACTTGAAGCTCCTTCTCTCTCATTGACACATTGCCTCCTCCTCCCTATTTGCTGCAATCTCCTCAGTTGTCAGAACCTTCCTTTGCATCTTCCTGCGTTGATTTGATCCCATGGCTACACCAAAATTTGAATTTGAATCAACTTCCTTACCAAATTGACAATAAGACAAACAAAGAGAATGATTAATCAAAACATTCACTTTGAAAATCGTATCTATTAGGCAATGATTGAAAAATCATTCAATCATTGGGATTTGTGCTTGTGGGCCAGATTCTGGCCCAACGGATCTTTTCAAAAATGTGCGCTCGTTATTGAATGAAACGGGTGCCTGTTTCACTTTCAACAGTACAAAGCAAAACGGGCACCTATTTTTTGAATTTAAAAAATGGGCACCCGTTTATTAAAATTAGGGGCGGGAAACAACCCTCAGCTTTGTTTTTTACTTTGGGATAGGCTTGGTGGGACAAAGCCTATGCTTGGACCTCCAAAAAAATGACTAAGGTAAAACAACATTAGATTTTTACCTTGGCTAATTTTTTTAGCGTCTTTCTGATTGAATTTTTTGACGAAACGAAAACCCATTAGAGTTTTCAAAGTCCTGATTTCAGAAATGTAAATTTCATAGTGATAAGATTACTTTTATTATTTTTGTATTATTTATTAATCAAAAGTGGAACCTAAACCTGAAATACCAAGGTTCACTAAAACTTTAAGAACTTTTTTGTTTGTAGGATTTTAGAAAAATAAATTATATGACATCAATTTACATGCAATTGTTTTGAATATTAAAAATAAAAATTGAAAAATATGAAATTTTCATCAAATTATGGTGGTCGTACACCCGATGTTTTGAAAATATACTTTATTGTCAGTTAAAAATTAATAAAAAAATAATATTCAACAAAAAAAAAAGCAAAAATATTCTCATCAATATTTGGTGTCTTAGGTATCATTTCCCAGAAGGATTTGCAAAAATTCATTTATTTGCATCAAAAAAGAGTGCTCGTACACGTGTGGTATGGTCCTGAAACAGGCATTTTGAAATACTAGTTTTTAAACATGCCTACTAAAAAGGGATTTCTAGCATGTGGGTATTAAAATAAATTACATATTTGAAAAGTAGACTCTGAGCACTACATTTTCTATTGCTGAATTTTTTTGAGATTCAATCTCTAAGTGCATAAAATTTTGACATCAATCGACAGAAAATTTGAAAAATAGAGAAAACACTTTCACTTTTTGCCCAAAAGTGGGACTCAACTTCTTGCAGCCACCCATGTTTATTGTCTATTTTTTTCAACTAATATGTGTTTTAAATCACTAAAAGTTCAAAATCAAAACAAAATAACTATCTTTGAACACTTTCATCTCATGTAAATTAATCTTATTTAGTTTTATTTATTAGTATTTTCATCTTACACCTAGTTTTTTCTTAGTTTATTTTTAGTATGCATCTTTAATCTTCATGTATTGTTCTAGTATACATGAGACTTTAATATCATTTCTTATTCAATGTTTAACTCTACAAATGTATTAAATGGGTAGTAGAATAGATGATAGAATTTTGTGTGAGTTTCTATATTGCAAGCAAGATAATAATAAGTGGCACCTTACATCAATTTAATTTGTCATTATTGAAATTTAGGGAATTAATCTATCAGCTTAAAATTCCCCAAAAAGTTTTATGGTAGTAGGAGATTAATATAACTACAATGAACCTATCAACTAGAAACATCTTACAATTTTTTATGAAACTATATTTTAAAGAAAAAATAGCCTCACTATTAGGAAAGGGTCACTTGCATCATTGATCATAGACAAAAATTCTTTGAGTACACAACCACAAAAAAATGCAAATTCATAACTAAAGTTATTTTCAAACCTTTGTTTCTACACATGTAACCATTTTTTTCATACAAAGGTTAGCATATATACATTTTTCAAAATGCATAAGTTTTGGATCTTTGAGTCAACTTTTGGATGTAATTGAGACATAGTTGAGAAATAATTCTCAAGAACCTAGTTTTCTAAAAGGAATATGTTACAAACTCAAATCAATACACTGCAAATGGCATGTTTAGATACAAGTGCACCATAGAATCATGTTATTTGGATGTTACCATCCTTGGTGGATATTGTAAGCCCTAATAGAAACTACCACACTTTACAAACTATCAGATTTTAAGAACTAGACTTTAGTTGTCTAGAACCTCCGCTCACCTATTCAAATTTTCACATCTTCTATAACCACAAAACCAAACAAACTCCCTCTATCTATATTCTCTCTCTCTTTTATGTTGATACAATATGAGCTTTACATATCATTTATCTAAATAACTTCAAAACTTATTTACAATTGTAACTTTTAATAATATATTATTATTTAAGTCAATAAATATGATTAAAACCAAACAACAATTGGAAATGAAAATAGAACTAGATCGTTTTATAGTCAACAATGTCAAGCAATTTATTTATGGGTCTAAGATGGCTTATAGTAATAATAGACTACCTCATACTCCTTACAAGATGCACCTAACTGTCCTACAAATGAGACATACATACCTTACCCCTTCTATGATCTAAACTTGTGAACCCTCTTTTTAGAATACAAATTCTCCACTATTAGATTAATATTGCTCATTTTTATTATTTATAACATAATCATTCATCAAATTCTATCTTCTTTAAAGTGTTTAGGCTTTTGCATTGTGACGCATTTGTGATTCAAGCTCATTCAACCTTCACGCCCTTAAAAATATGAAAGGACTCCTAGATTTTAGGGCAAGAGCGAGTAGACAAAAAGAAATGGTTAATATTTTTGGAAGCATACGTAAGTCTTCCGAGCCTTATGGCCGCTTACCCTAAAAAAAATAGCAAATTGTACTGAACGTCCCATCCAAAATCTAAGGGCTCATATTTTTCCTTTCAATCTGCCTTCGAGTTGACTTTCATTAACATCATCCCTCGAAATCTTATTATTAGTGGATGTCAAATTCTTATCTGGAATGGTGATAGGCTTGACTGCTCGAGGAGATTCATAATCAGTGCGTGTCTGTGGGGTCAATAAATGGCTCTTCCATTAAAAAAAATGCTTTACAGATTACCCAGCTACAACATCACCCAAAGTCAAATTGATTTAAGCGTTTTTTACACATCCAGTGTGAGCAAATTTTAAAATATTCGTTTTGTTTATTATTGATTTAGAGTAGTTCTTTCCTTTGATGAAAACTACCGGGAGGCACCTTATACCTAGTCAAAATTTAGATATTCATTGGCTGACTATAAAGTAATCACATCTCACTCTATTCCACATATTCTCGAGGTTTTGATATTTCCAATGGCTTCACAAATGCTATACTTTATCGTCCTCTCCCTTGCAATATTATCTTGTTCATGGGGATATCAACAAGAGGAGAATATTGTGTTTTACTTGCGTGACATAGTGAGCAAACCCAATGCAACAGCCATAGTAGTTGCAGGAGCAAATGGATCAACATCCATACAGAATCTAGACTTTGGATCGGTGGTGGTTATAGATGATTTTCTCACTGAAATGCCTGGTCCCTCTTCCACCGTTGTGGGAAGGGCCAAAGGATTCTATGCCTATTCAGATGTTGACGCCAATGCAGTTCACATGGTGTTCTCCCTTGTGTTTCAGAATAGGAAATATAATGGGAGCACCCTTGAATTCCATGGAACACTAGATATCCTCACGAGGTCCTCTGGAAGTGAGGTGTCTGTGGTGGGAGGAACGGGAAAATTGAGGTATGCTCGTGGGTATTCCATCCTTACTTTCCAATCGGACATTGGCTTGGATAGCATTGTCGAATTCAACACTTCCTTTCGACTTGATTAAATTCCTACCTACCATTTATCTGCTATGATGTTAGGACAGAGATATCAATTTTAACAGAATGGTTATCGCTTTCCGTTTAGGATTATGTAATAAAATCCATTCTTGATATTTATTCTATGGGTTATTAATTTGGAACTGAGATATTCGATTCACCACTAGTTGTTAATACCCTCTAAACCTTCATTTCTTCGTATGTTTTTATTACTCGTGAGTTTCATAAATGATTACATTTATTCTGTGTGTCGGTTTTCTGCAAGTTATTAGTAGTTATTCTTCTTGATGAAATGTGTAGAGGAAAACATGTTTATTGTTGGTATTTGTAGATCTTAAACTGAGGAGTGATGATCCGTAACTTGCATGATTTGTGTACCTGATTTATTTTATATCAAAATATCTATTGAGGTCTCAATATATTTAACAAGTTTATTTTATTTTATATAGTGTTTATTTTGAAAATATTATGTTTATAATTATTATTAATATTTTGACATGTGAATAGTTGTCAAATTTAAGGTAAAAGGTAAAAGTTAAAATTAACATACTCACACCATTGCACTCTAGTTATAGCTAGAGTCTAGATGTTATGATTAATAAAAAATTAGATAGGCCTACACCTTTACATAACCACTAAACAACAACAGCAAGGGCACATGAGGAATGCAAACCTAGCCAAAGACAAAAAACACCAAAAACATCATGGAATCACCTAAAGACTAGACACAGACCAAAGACAGAACCAACGAACAAAAAAACAACTAGCCACCCACCAAAGACACAAAGGGATGGTCTACTGGGCATAGGTGTTACCCTCTTGCCAATCTTTACAAAGACCAATCAAAATATAATATCATTTAAAATTTATATTATGACATCATTAGATTTAATGAATAGATCCATCATGGAATGAGACAATCAAACTATGATTCAAATATTATATAAATGGTAAAGTATAGATAGTGTCATCTATTTTCTTAAGTAAAAAGTACTCTCTTATTAATTTCTCACACTAATTTATCCTTTTATTCATGAATTCTTCCTTCCTAATATGTTTCCTCCTAATAGATATAGTTCTCTTTATTTATTTTATTCTTGTCTTTGTTTTGAGCTTTTCATTATCTCCTCCTATTTCATCTCCTTACTAAAATGTAACCTCACTACTTCAATTTCCTCTTGTTGTCCAACATTTAGTTTCTTTCTTGAGTCAACAAAGATCCTTTAGTCACTTATGCTAAGAAAAACCATATATTATCTGATTATTATTCTATAGAGTTATGCATATACAATAATCATTAAAAACTATTTATTTGACTAATTTGTATTGTGTTGCGTATGTGCAGAATTTATTGTTTTTGTATGAACTAAAAATGAGATATGTTATACATTAAGCTATTATTAATATGAAGGTGATCCCTTATTACATAAAAGTTCTCACATATAAATGTATCTCATGTTGACATATCGATACATAACTATGTGCATCCAAGATCGATAAAATGCACAATTTCTCATTATAATGTTTCAAAGTACAATATGTGTGTGCACATAATCTTTATACTATTATCTCTTCATAGTGTCTGGTACCAAATATTGGATAACATCAAGTCATTTTCTGCAATATCATATACATGTTGAATATCCAAGCAACTAAGAGGGGGGGTGAATCAATTGATAACTTTAAAAAAATAACTTTTATCCTTGCACATCCAAATCCAAACCAATAGAATTAACTAGAATATACATATCACGAAAAGCATAAAATATACAACAGATCACACAATGAACACCAGATATGATGTGGAAAACCCAAGAATGGAAAAAAAATGGAGAATGTTAGTTCTCAATATAAAACACCGATTAAGATGATTTTTACAAAGGGTGGCTCGCTACCAGAATGCTCACTATAGGTGGGCTCACTACCCATAAAAAGGCTCACTATTGAAGAGAGAAAGAAATAAATAAAGAATCCACCACTGAAACATAATCTACAAAACCAGACTACTTCTGGTGCCTCAACACCAACACACTCTCAAAACTCACCAATACACAGATCTTTCCTTTCCAATCTCACATATCTTCAAAACAATGCAACACTTTTTCTATGACTAAATCATCTAGATTCTCATATATATAATATCTTCGAGAAGCATAATCTTCCAAGTCGGCCAAGATAGAGATTTAAAATAGTTCAACACTAAACATTCTGGTAGTGGGAAGGAATGAGGAGTAGATCATACCGCACATCAATGGTCTGAACAACATGTTACACCCATTACAAATTTTGGACCCAAATCATGACTCACATGCTACACCAAAAGCCACTACACATCCTCTAATTCTAGACTTAATCTGGACCCAAACATCATCACCCAAAACATGAAAAATAAGAATGGAACCAAGATATGCATGAATATTGTCAATCATCACCATATTTGATAAGCAAAAATATTTGGATCACCAACAAGACATATGATCTACTAGCACATCTTTCAGATCACCAATACAAAGAACATCAAAGACATCAATGACAACCAGACAACATCATCACCATCATATCTCCAGCAATACATCTATATGTGATGTAGATGTATTAATACATGTATCTTCATATTGGGTAGGATGTTTCCCTCACATGCATCTCACACTTGTTGCTTCTTTAGTTGATACCTCAAATAATCTAAAATGCCTATGATCATTTTCTATACCTTCTACTTGTACAATATTGTAATGAGCTCAAGGTCTAATTGTATGTGATAGAATTAATATTTGGAAACTATGTAAAAAAATTTAAGAAAGACATCTTTATAGGTTTTTTACCTAATGGGGGATTATTTTAGGCTAGCCAACTATGTTCTTAGCTTTATTGGTTATGTTTATTGATACAATTGTTTTATTTTTTGACCCCTCTAAAATAATCCTCAGGCTTAGCATGTTTCTTACCCTTAAGATATTTTGGCTTTGAACCCACTAACAAACTAGAATCTAAACTATATAAAATGTGCCTCACTCTAATGCTAACTTGGAAGAATATTTTGATACTTCATTTCTAGAAATAACAAATACTTTTCCCATTATCTTGAAGGATCTTTTATTTCCACATATGGATGTTAATAGAAAAATGTAATATCATTGCCTCATTATTATGTCCATGATTCATTCTTGGATATGTTTTCATCAATTCTCATGATGGACTACAATAGTCCTATTTTGTTGTGAACCATCATTATTATAACATTGATTAAAAGACAATTTAAGGTAGGCCAAAAGTAGACTTTTATTTTATTGTGAAACAAACCTTTACCACAATAGGCCAGCAACGAAGAACAAATAGAAAATTAACACAAGTTCTTCAAGGCTTATGGTGAAAATTTACATGTGATCTACATGTAGTACTACACATATCTTCATATTGGGTAGTATGTTTCCCTCACATGCATCTCACACTTGTTTCTTATATAGGTGACACCTCAAATAATATAAAATACATATGTGATTTGCATGTAGCATTTACATGTAGATCACATAAGCCTTGAAGAACTTGTGTTAACTTTTTGTGTGTTCTCTATTTTTGGCATGTTGTATTAAAGGTATGTTTCTTTTAAGTTTTTTGGTTTTGTTGAGATATGGGTGGGATGTTTGTTTTCTAATGGAAACTCTTTATACTTAAGGTTTTGGAGTCCCTTTTGTAATGGTGGGAAAATCATGAGTGATGGATTAAGAGGAAAACTACCCTTTCCCTCAAAGAGAGATCAGAGTTTCACTATTGATTATCCTTCAAACACTTTTCACCATTACATTAGGAAGAATGGGATGAGAGAATTCACTAGATTCAATCTCCACACAAAGATGATAGATTGAATTCTAAATGAATTGAGAATGTTACGTTGATTCCCTTTTTCCTTGTTTGAAATGGAAAGGAATTTGATTGACTTATGTAGTGCAAAAGTGACAAAGGATCAATTATAACTTGAGATCGGAATATGAGATGAAGTTGTGCACCTGGATCTAGTAGTAAATATCAAGACGAAGTCACCCTGAGAATTTGACAAAAATTTGTCTGGACCATGGCAGGAATGTACATGGTCCTCCGAAAAATCCAAAAAATGAAAAGGGTTTTTCTGCCTTTGCAAATGGAGCCCGAATCAAAAAGAACAGTTGCGCACCTGCAACCTACACATAGAAAAGAGAGGAAAATGGGTTGGGATTGAGGGTTTTCCTTTAGGTCGAACCCCAGTTTTGGAATTAACCAAGTAATGAAAGAAATTACTTGCCAGTAGATGTAAAAGACTGAATTGTAGATCACCTCAAGGGAGCTTGTAGTAGAAATGTTGATAGAAGCGCTTGTGTGGAATTGTATGTTTAAATCGATCTCCTCTTCAATGGTTGAATTCTTGACTTGAATGCAACACCTAGCCTTGAAGGGAGACTTGAGAATGCTCAATGCTAGAAAAGAATGCTTGAATGCTCTTGAATGCTTGATCGCTTATGCATACTCCAATCTTATCCAACTTCAACTTATCAAACTCATGACAATGAGAGAATGAATTCCCCCTTAAATAGATGTTAGTGGATTTGAATTTCGTCATGGGCCAACATCGGGGAGGTTTCCCGCCCGAGGCACAACCCACAAGACATGCTCTAGGAAGGGTCCTACCCTAAAATAGGGTAGGGATAGGGGCGCCACACAAGGTTTGAAAAGGTTATCCTCTTATGCTCAGCCTGTCAATTTTCTTCGGCTATGTGTTCCATTTTGACAACTTGTTCAACTCGCAAATGGGTATCCTTTTCTACTTTAGAGGTTTTGCCTCCAAGTAACTGAAGTCTTCTGCTTCTTAAGAAAAAGCTACCTTTGTACCGACCAATAATCTCAAACAATTCTGAATTAGAAGCCTTAGGAAAATATTGGGCAAAAATTTCTTCCCTAATTGCTTCTTCTTTTCAATGACAATGCGCCATTTGTTATCCAAAGAATCATATAAATAATTAGAAACAATAGACTTAATATCGGTTGGTGACTGGTCATTTTTACACAAATATTTAATGACCTCTAGCTCTACTTCTTCCTTTTCACTATCGCTAAGATCATCAAAATAATCTTTTAGATCATCAAGAACTTTCCTTTTAACATTCTTCATAATTCTTTTAAAATGTGTCATAGGCTGGTAAGAAGCAACATGTAAACTTACCGGTGCAGAGGTTGCTAGTACATTACTGGTTGTCTTTGTCTTCTTACTTGATTGCCTTGCCTTCTTCATTTCTACCTCCAGTTCAGTGTCTTCTGAATCCGGTGTGTTATTCCTAGTTTTTCTTTTCCTTTCAAATACCTTTGGTGAAATGGCCTTCGGTTTCTTTTTGGCTGGTGACCTCTTGGTCACTTTAGGACTAGCAGTAGATGTAACTGGTGTTGATGTCGATGGCACAACTTTCCTCTTCTTTTGCTTCAATACTTCAATAGATTTGTTCCTCTCTGAGTAAGTACTGGTCCTCTTCTTCTTTGGATCCAATGGTGAAGCAAGTAGGGTAGAGGCATACCCTATAAGTATATCATTTACCACTTCATAGCCCATAGGCTCAATTCATCTTCTCTGGGCTCAACTGCTTCCATTATGCAGTGATCCACTTCGATTGTGAAATAAATATCATCTTCATACTTTTTAACCAAATCACCTGATATTCTCATTCTCTGGTTCATATTTAGTCTGAAACAATATCATCTTGCAAAGAATACGGACTTCTCCAACATTTCAGAAACCAGTCACCGCATGGATTTCCTTTGGTGTAATATCATGGGTTCGCTCAAGAGACATCTTGTAACCATGAACCCTACTTAGAATGATCCTAATTTGATCTTTTGTGAATTCCTCGAGAAAATATACTACATTGTGGAATTTCTTCTTCTCGATCATGTTGTACTCTGGTTTAATCTTCTTATCATCTCCACAGAACAAACTCAACTGGGAGTGAATCACTAGAGACCCTAGGTCTTCCAATTTGCAATCAATGTATCCTAAAACATAACCTGTGATAATGACTCCAACAGGAATTTGAGATAGGGCATTATATTTCACCTTCTTCCTAAGAAACTCAGATGACTCCTCAGGTTTTGTAGAACTAGAAGGGATTTTGGATATAGAGGCCACGACTAAATAATTTTGAATGACAAGAGTGTTTCGATAAAGAATACCTTTTCACTCTGAAATAGGGTTCGTCGATGTCAAATTCGAACTACGGTTCATCGATGTCAAACACAACACACTTCTCCAAAAACTTGTTTTACCACACTGACCTACACTCTGAATAACTTGCAATATCTGTCGGATCTTGTGTAAGATTTCTTCCTTAATTATTTTGAACCCAAGATGAATCGCTCTTGTTGTGTTGCTCAAGATAGAGAAATTCTTCTTTGAAAATAGGTAAGTAAAAATGACGACAAGAGTCACTTTTTAACATGCTCCTACCTACCAGAATAAATGCATCATCGATAGGGTACAAACCCTAATTTTACCACTTCATTTCTTCTGTTGGATGACATGTAACCGATACCAATAAAAAAAATTTACCAATACATACCAGGGGTCCAAAATATTGTTACTGATATGTTCCCCCTTAAGCTTTTCAAATCTCAATTTGTCGATTCAGGGATCTCCACACTGGGTGCAGAAACTGGTACATCTTTTGGCTTCTCTTCATATTTCTTCTTACAAATTTTATCCATATCAGCCTGAATGACTTCAACATTGACCTTTCCTTCTGGGTCAACTAGTATGTCTCCCAATGGATTCTTTTTCAATTTGCATATTCTGACAATATGTCCTAGTTTGTGACAATGATAGCATACCACACCAGGTGATCTCCATGGTCCGGTGTTCGCATTTCCATTTTTCCTCTTGCATGTTGCAGCAGTGTGACCGCTACCACGACAAATCAAACAGGTTGCTCTCCAACTATTTGCCACTCCATAACCATTTGACCAATGGTCATAGGTTCTGTACTACTTTGGGTTTTGGTTCATAGCAAGTTCTGGGACAACTCCTTAAGATCTTGTGCATAATTTCCAGGGTTGTTCATAACTGATCTGCACTCAAAATATCTATGCCCAAACTTGTTGCATACATAACAATGACCATTAAATCTATTGGTTCTAGAATTGTGGTTATGCACATTAGCAGTATGTCCTTCCTCATGGCAGTTAAAGAATATGGGTTTGAACTTTGGCTTACCTTTTCTTCAATTGATCTTAGGTGTCAATTGCTCCTTTGGTGCACGAGTCTTGGATCTAGAGGTTTCACCTTCCTCATATGCACAGAAACCAAGTCTAGAGGTATCTTTTGATGGCTTCATTGTTTCCATCTTTTTGTCCAACTTCACAGCACTCCGGTTGAACTTTGCAAGTATCTCCTTTGTCTCAGCAAGTTCCTTGGAAAGAGCATCATTGGTTTTCATCAAGGTTTCATTCTGAGAAATGGTTGCACTGAGGTTTGCTTGCATTTATTCTTTCTCTTCCATACCCTCTTGCAGATAAGCGGTCATGGTACCAATCTCTTGTTTCAACTTAGAGATCTTGTGCTCCTTGTGTTTCACTAGATCTTCATCTTTTCTTCTATTTTCTAGCTCCCTCCTTAGGTTAGTTTCAGACTCATTCAGTTTCTCCACTTCTTGGACTAGGGTATCCATGTCTACTTCATCAGAAGAGTTGTTTTCAATGATTTCCATCATTTGCTCAGCAAGCTCTCTTCTTTTGGCTAAAGAGGCTTTATATTTGATCTTCAATTCATCATAGGCTCTTTCAAATTCAGCCAAACAGTGAGTGAGTTCCCTCATGTTGTATTCCCCCATATCTCTTTTCAAGTGGTTAGACTTAGAGAAAGGTTGGCTCTGATACCAATTGATGAATACTAAGAGGGGGGGTGAATCAGTATGCACAAAAACTTAGCCAAACTCTTAAGCAATCTTACTACAGACCATTATAGTAGTGTAAACAACAAACCAGTTAAAACACAAACAAGCCAAATAGAAAATAGAACATTCACCCATAGAAGAACAATCACCATAACACAAGATATTTTGATGTGGAAACCCAAATGGGAAAAACCACGGTGAGTAAAACTCACAAGTCACCTATTTGCATAATAGTAACCAGTCTGGTTAAGGTCAGACCGATTAAGGCCTTACAATGTTCTTCACCAGGACAGATCCTATTACGAATCCAGATCTCTTTTAGGAGATAAGTCCTATTAAAGACTACCCTGTTAAAGGATTTCAAATCCACAACTATGAACCAACTTGTTAGAGGATTTACAAAAGCATTGACTGGGCCTACCCAGTTAAGGATTTCAAACTTGTCAAAGAGATTAGTAATTAACAAGTGAATGATCTAGACAATAGCACAAAATGCTTGATTAGATCCTTGATAGCTTTTTGATAATGCATTGCAGCATTACTTTAGTCTTCTATCCTTTGCATGTTCAATCTCTATCGCATGATCCTTCTATATCAACTTCACTTCTTCAACATACATACATGCACATACATATCTTCATCATTTTGAAGCCCTAGACATGATGTCCTTAAATAGGAATTTGATTTCATGTCGATCTGATAAGATTAGACTACAATTTCCTAGGTTCAAAGCATCTAGACAAATTTGGTAACACAACACAGAAGTACCACCAAAGTGTTGGTGGATGATAACTCATCACACTCTACAATTTTATCGGTTTAACATAGTATACCAATTACCGATAAACAAAGACTGGCAAACTGGAACATAGTATTCCAATAAAAAAGATTGACTGTCAGTAGGGGTCCTCATTTTGCTTGAGGTCTTCATACTGCTTGATGTCTTCATACCGCTTGAGGTCTTCATACCGCTTGATATCTTCATATCGCTTGAGGTCTTCATACTGCTTGATGTCTTCATACCGCTTGAGGTTTTCATACCGCTTGATATCTTCATACCGCTTGAGGTCTTCATACCGCTTGATATCTTCATACCTCTTGATGTCTTCATACCACTTGAGGTCTTTATACCGCTTGATATCTTCATATCGCTTGAGTTCTTTTCTTCTTTGATGGACTTTAGATTCTCCATGAGTTGTTTTTGCATGTAGGTACATAAGTTACATTCTGCATCTTCCTTGATCATCCTATAAGTGGCATGCACTGCAACTATAGGAACAAAATTCATTCTACTAGCATAGAATACTCTATACCCGATCACCATGCATGCATACTTCACCAAGTCATCTTTTATGGTGTTTACAGTCACTACCCGCTGGTCTCTCACAAAACCAGTGAGCTCTATCACTTTGGTTTTGGTGATCTTGCAAAGAACAAGGACTTCTCCAATATTGCAGAAACCGGTCACCGCATGGATTTCCTTTGGTGTAATATCATGGGTTTGCTCAAGATACATCTTGTCACCATGAACCCTACTTAGAATGATCCTAATGTGATCTTCTATGAATTCCTTGAGAAAATATACTACATTGTGGAATTTCTTCTTCTCAATCATGTTGTACTCTGGTTTAATCTTCTTATCATCTCCACACAACGAACTCAACTAGGAGTGAATCACTAGAGACCCTAGGTCTTCCAGTTTTCAATCAATGTATCCTAAAACATAACCTGTGACAATCACTCCAATAGGAATTTGAGATAGGGCATTATATTTCACCTTCTTCCTAAGAAACTCGGATGACTCCTCAAGTTTGGTAGAACTAGAAGGGATTTTGGATGTAGAGGCCATGACTAAATAATTTTGAATGACAAGAGTGTTTCGACGAAGAATACCTTTTCACTCTGAAATAGGGTTCATCGATGTCGAATTCGAACTAGGGTTAGCTGATGTCAAACACAACACACTTCTCCAAAAGCTTGTTTTATCACACTGACCTCCACTCTGAATAACTTGCAATGTCTATTGGATCTTGCACAAGATTTCTTCCTTAATTCTTTTGAATGTAAGATGAATCGCTCTTGTTGTGTTGCTCAAGCTAGAGAAATTCTTCTTTGAAAATAGGTAAGTAAAAATGACGACAAGAGTCACTTTTTAACATGCTCGTACCTACAACAACAAATCCATCATCGATAGGGTACAAACCCTAATTTTACCAATTCATTTCTTCTGTCGAATGACAAGTAACCGATACCAATAAAAAAACTTTATCGATACATACCGGGGGTCCAAAATATTGTTACCGATATATTCCCCCTTAAGCTTTTCAAAGCTCAATTTGCTGATTCAGGGGTCTCCACACTGGGTGCAAAAACTGGTACATCTTGTGGCTTCTCTTCATATTTCTTCTTACAAATTTTATCCATATCGGCCTAAACGACTTCAACATCGACCTTTCCTTCTGGGTCAACCGATATGTCTCCCGATGGATTCTTTTTTAGTTTGCATGTTCTGGCAATATGTCTTGGTTTGTGACAATGATAGCATACCACACCAGGTGCTCTCCATGGTCCGGTGTTCACATTTCCATTTTTCCTTCTGCATGTTGTAGCAGTGTGACCGCTACCATGACAAATCAAATAGGTTACTCTCCAACTATTTGCCACTCCATAACCATTTGACCAGTGGTCATAGGTTCTGTACCAGTTTGGGTTTTGGTTCATAGCAAGTTATGGGACAACTCCTTTAGATCTTGTGCATAACTTTCAGGGTTGTTCATAACTGATCTACACTCAAATATCTATGCCCAAACTTGTTGCATGCATAACAATGACCATTAAATCTATCAGTTCTAGCATTGTGGTTGTGCACATTGGCAGTATGTCCTTCCTTATGGCAGTTAAAGAATATAGGTTTGAACTTTGGCTTACCTTTGCTTCGGTTGATCTTAGGTGTCGATTGCTCTTTTGGTGCACCAGTCTTGGATCTAGAGGTTTCACCTTCCTCATATGCATAGAAACCAAGTCCAGAGGTATTCTTTGATGGCTTCATTCTTTCCATCTTTTCGTCCAACTTCACAGCACTCTGGTTGAACTTTGCAAGTATCTCCTTTATCTCAGCAAGTTCCTTAGAAAGAGCATCATTGGTTTTCATCAAGGTTTCATTCTGAGAAATGGCTGCAATGAGGTTTGCCTACATTTATTCTTTCTCTTTCGTACCCTCTAGCAGATAAGCTGTGATGGTACCGATCTCTTGTTTCAACTTAGAGATCTTGTGCTCCTTGTGTTTCACTAGATCTTCATCTTTTCTTCTATTTTCTAGCTCCTGACTCATCCTGATAGTCAATCCTTCCAGCTCCCTCCTTAGGTTAGTTTCAGACTCATTCAGTTTCTCCACTTCTTGGACTAGGGCATCCATGTCTGCTTCATCAGAAGAGTTGTTTTCAGTGATTTCCATCATTTGCTCAGCAAGGTCTCTTCTTTTTGCTAAAGAGGCTTTATATTTGGTCTTCAGTTCATCATAGGCTCTTTCAAATTTAGCCAAACAGTGAGTGAGTTCCCTCATGTTGTATTCCCCCATATCTCCTTTCAAGTGGTTAGACTTAGAGAAAGGATGGCTCCGATACCAATTGATGAATACCAAGAGGGGGGGTGAATTAGTATGCACAAAAACTTAGCCAAACTCTTAAGAAATCTTACTGTAGACCGTTATAGTAGTTCAAACAACAAACCAGTTAAAACACAAATAAGCCAAATAGAAAATAGAGCATTCACCCACAGAAGAACAATCACCATAACACAAGATATTTTGATGTGGAAACCCAAACGGGAAAAACCATGGGGAGTAAAACTCACAAGTCAGCTATCTGTAGAATAGTAACCAGACTAGTTAAGGTCAGACCGATTAAGGCCTTACAATGTTCTTCACCAGGACAGATCCTATTAGGAATCCAGATCTCTGTGAGGAGATAAGTCCTATTAAAGACTACCCTGTTAAAGGATTTCAGATCTACAACTGTGAACCAACTTGTTAGAGGATTTACAAAAGCATTGACTGGGCCTACCTAGTTAAGGGTTTCAAACTTGTCGAAGAGATTAGCAATCAACAAGTGAATGATCTAGACAATAGCACAGAATGCTTGATTAGATCCTTGACAGCTCTTTGATAATGCATTGCAGCATTACTTCAGTCTTCTATCCTTTGCATGTTCAATCTCTATCGCACGATGCTTCTATATCAACTTCACTTCTTCAACATACATACACGCACATACATATCTTCATCATTCTGAAGCCCTAGATATGATGTCCTTAAATAGGAATATGATTTCATGTTGGTCTGATAAGATTAGACTACAATTTCCTAGGTTCAAAGCATCTAGACACATTTGGTAACACAACACAGAAGTACCGCCAAAGTGTTGGTGGATGATAACTCATCACACTCTTCAATTTTATCGGTTTAACATAGTATACCTATTACCGATAAACAAAGACTGGAAAACTAGAACATAGTATTCCGATCAAAAAGATTGACTGCCACTAGGAGTCCTCATTCCACTTGAGGTCTTCATACTTCTTGATGTCTTCATACCGCTTGAGGTCTTCATACCGCTTGATATCTTCATATCGCCTTAGGTCTTTGGTCATGCTTTGAGCAGTAAGCGTTTTCTATAAAACACCATTAGTCTTCTACAAACAAATACTATACATTCAATGGCATATAATACCAGTATGAACAATACAACATATATTACCGATGGAGAATAACTCATACAGAAAATAAGTGTGTTTCCATCAATGACAATCAAACCTAAACATCATCAAAAAATCAACAGTTTAGGTGGCACAACTTTAGCAATATAAAGAGAAAGTAGGCTCGCAACATCAAAGGTGAGCACACTAAACTTTGATTAACTCATAGAAGCAATTTGTTGTTGTAAGGAAGACAAAATTTGAGAAAGATTGTTAATTGTCATTTCGGTAGAAGAATTGATATTAGACATAGGTGATTGAGAAGGTGGTGTGATGTTGTGGAAAGAAGGCATGGACTGAGAATAAGGTTGTCGAACATTATGATAAGTAGTCATTGGTGACGATTGGGTAGAAAAAGGGACACTTAAAGGAGGAATAAAGTTGTTGAAGGAATTGACCCCTTGTGTCACACTGATTTGTTGAGGAATAGTAGGAATACTCATGGAAGTCATAGGTAATGATGGAGGATTAAATGAATAAGAGGGATTGCCCCCATGACCTATGGTTGTAGGAAGTACATTTTTAGTTGAGTAGCCATGGTGTTAGATGTGAAAGTAGGAATACTAGCCATAGGATTAGTCAAAGGAATAGAGGAATTAACTTGTATTGAAGATTGTGAGTAACGTAGGGTTTCAGAACAACTCTTGATAGGCATGACATTAGAATTAACAATATGTGCAATGCCACACAATATATCAATTTCATTCTTATCACTTTGAAGAATGCGTTTAACACCTTCAATTAATGCAAGAGCTTCACTATTAGGGTATTCTTGGGACATCCATTGTTGGAAACTATCAAATTGATTGTCTAATGTGAAAAGTTGATCTAAAGAAACCCTAGTTAAAGCATGTAGATTACCTATTTTTCAAAACTATTAGGGTATTCTTGGGACATCCATTGCTGGAAACTAAAGAAAGCATGTAGAAGACCTATTTTTCAAGGAAGCGGTGAGATTGCATGGATTACCTAAGAGCATAGTTTCAGATAGACACACTAAGTTTGTTGGCTATTTTTGGAGAACACTTTGGAAGAAGATGAAGACGGATTTGAAGTTCAATTCTAGTTTTCATCCACAGACTGGTGGACAGACAAAAGTTGTGAACCAAAGTTTGGGAAATTTGTTGAGATGTTTAGTGGGAGATAAAACCAGAAGTTGGGATTTGATCCTTGCACAAGCAGAGTTTTCCTACAACAATTCAATGAATAGAAGTACCAGAAAAACACCTTTTCAGATTGTTACCGGAGTACACCCTAGAGGTATAGTAGAATTGAGAGACATTAGTAGTGAAGACTGAAGGAGTTCAGAAGCAAAAGATTTTGCAGATCACATGGCAGCATTACATATTCAGGTTAAACAGCATTTGGAAGACATGAACAACAAATATAAGGAGAAGGAAGATGAGAAAAGGAGACATAAGGAATTTGAAGTTGGCGATGAAGTGATGGTATATCTAAGAAAAGAGAGATTCTCGATTGGAACTTATAATAAGTTGTAGATGAAAAAGTTTGGGCCCTATAAGATTTTGAGGAAGTTCAATTCTGGAAATGCATATGAAGTGGAGTTATTGGATAGTCTAAGTATTTCCCTATATTCAATATTGCAGATCTTCATGAATACCATAAACAAAAATTTAGTGAGGACGGTGTTGCAGACTTGGAGAAAAAGTTACCTCAGAAGGAACCGGATCATATTGAAGAGATTTTGGACAGTAGGATTGGGCGCAGTACTTGGAGAAGTCAATATAAGGAATATCTTGTGAAGTGGAAGGATGTACCAGTTGAAGATTCATCTTTGATTTCTCAAGAAGAGGTAGACCACCTTGCTTTCCCTCTGACCCCAACAAATTGAGAGGCTCACTTTTTTAATAACCCCGGATGTCTGATGCAGGAGCATCATTGGTTCACAACAATCTTTCATCAACCAAAAACATTTTCCTTTATGTTTTGCTTTTTGTTTGCAATTTTAGTTTTCCTTTCTGTGTGTCCCAGTTTTGGCTCACCGGATCCTACGGAGTTGGATTCTATTTGAATACTTGATCATCTTTCTATCTTTTAGACCACATCACATTTGACCCACTTTCCGGAAAGATATTGCTACCAATTTCCATGACAGCTTCTTGTTACCAGTTGCCTAAGACCTATTTTGGTGATCTACCAGAACCCATTCTGAAGCTTGCAGAGCCCTGGTCGTTGATTTTGATGTTCCTTGACGTGTGGTCAACCTTCTACATTTCATCCTTTGGATTTTCTAGAGGAATCCCTTGGCAGAGGACAACCTTTGTTATTTTCATGTTAGGTCTTGTTCTTCGGGTTTTGATCCCTTTTTGGTCAACTGGATCCTTTTGATCAATATATATATATATATATATATATATATATATATATATATATATATATATATATATATATATATTTGTAACTATGCAATAGAATGTAATCAATTTAGAATCAATCAGAGAATCAGATAGCTAGACTATGCATAGAAGATAGATCTTTTGATTCAAGGTCCCAGTTGTGACCTATTCTACTAGGCCTGTGAGCCGGTATGTTGTTACTGGTTGGATGTAGGGTATGTGCACCAAGTTGTGGTACCAAAAGGGGGTCTTAAGATGCCACTTTTTTTTTTCTGAAATCAGCAAAGTTTGAACTTCAACAATAAATTGAAGATAGTCACACTCTAAATTTGAATTTGCAACAAGAACAAGAGTCGGAGTGCTTTGAGTCTACTTTCTAAACTACTAATTTATTTTCAAAATGGTGGAGATTAAGGGCTTCAAAAAGGGGGGCCACAAAAAGTGGTCCTATTTTTATGTAAAAAACATAACATAGCGTCTGTTGTGGCCCCCCTAAAATGTTAAATTTCTTTTTGAATTTTCAAAATCTCTCTAGTGAGAAATTAGCTAACACCTTGTAGTTTATGCCAGATTTTTCAGCTAATTTTTTAATGAGTATATGATTTGTTACTAATTTTCGAAGTGGACACATCCTGAAAAACATAAATTTGAGTGTGCTCCCCCCTAAAATAATTGATAACTAATCAAAAATGAAAACTTTGTTTTTAAATTGTGTAGAATGGAGTCTAGTTTCTAAAAATATAAGTTTCTTCAAAATTCGATGAACGTGTAAAAACCTATACCCAAAATAGTGCATATTGGTTTTTGACCAAAAATGGACACACTAACAAAAGAAATTATAGATGAAAGCCTTAATGAAATCAAAATGAGAAAAAAATTGCATGCTTGGATAGCTAAGAGAGAGATTGAGGTTGCTATGGTGTTGTTTTGTAGCTTCATTGAAACACGTGCAAACCTCATGGAGAGAATGGCCAAAAATATGTGAAATTTTTTAATCTTCTGATAAAAACATGTCTCAGGCCTGAAATGGTCATCCAACCCAAAGGGTTGGTGGTTTCCAATCCAAACCATTTGGCGAGCGCCAAATATGGCGCTTGCCAAATGCAAAATTTTGAATTTTCACATTTTGCACGTGACAAATTTGGCGCTCGCCAAATGTGAAAAGTCATTTTTTTACATTTGGCGAGTGCCAAATATTCTGCACTGTCCAATGTGAAGGTTTTGTGAGTGTGTAGATTTTCCAATCTGGGCACAACTTATATCAACCCTCAAAGGAGAATATATACATGAAATATAACATTTAAGTATAAGTCACATTTCAATATGTATTTTTTATTTCTTATACTTTAAGTTATATTTCATGTATATATTGGCAGGCTGTTTGAGAGTGGTTTCAACTCCATAGTACTTATAATGTAGATTCTAGTTTTAAGAGGATCATATAAAATTTCAGAATTAGTCAAATTTCAGTAATTAGCATGCTCCTATTAGCATTCTTTAGCTATGTATCTCACTCTCTTTATCGTCCCCAAACTCTAGACCTATCTCTATCCCTCTCTCGTCTCTCTCACTTCTCTCTCCCCTCTCTAGGTAAACCCAACTTCTCTACCTTTCATTCCTTCCTTAGCCCCATATCTATCCTTGACTCCCTCCCTCTCTCTTCTTCTCTCTCATTCTCTTATTATTTCACTCCCATCCCTCTCCATTCTCTTGGTCACTACCTATCCCTTCTATCTTCTCTATCCCCATATCTAGGTCTCTTCCTCCCTCCCTATTCATCTCACTACCTCTCCCTCCCTATAATATTACCCACCTCTCTCTCCCCCTCTAGGTGTCTCACCTAATTAACTATCCACCCTCTAGTTCTCTCCCCCCATCTCTATATTTATGTCCCTCTCTCTTACCCCTATCCATTTATGAACTCTCCCCCTCTATTCTCTGTCTCCAAACCTTTCTATCTCCTCATTCCTTAGGTCTCTGAATCCCTCCATGTCTACCTATCCATCCATCCCCTCTTAGTCATCTCTTTTCTCTTCTATCTATTCCCTCTCTCCATTGTCTAGGTTGTCACCTCTCCCTCCTACTCTCTCTACCTCCCTCTCTCAAATTTATAGGTTTCTCCCTCATTCCCTCTCCACCTCTATACTTATCCATTAATGTCTCATTAGGCACCTATATTTAAGCCCCTCTATCTATCTCTCCTCTATCTCTCCCATCTAGGTATTTAACCTCTCTCTCATTCTCTACATATCTCATCTCTCTATTTATCCCCTCTCTAGTTCTATCCCTTCCTCTCCACCTCTCTCTCTCCATCACCCCTTACCCATCTCCCTTTATGAACTCTCTCCTTCTCTTATCTCTCTTGTCACCTCTTTGTCTACCAAAAAATCTAGACCTATTACTCCCCATTTCTTATCTCTATTTCTTCTCTCTCCCCTCTAGGTCTCTCCTTTACTCTCTCCCTCTCTCTCTCACCTTCCCTCCTTAACTCCATATCTATCCTTCCCTCCCTCCATCTCTCTTATCATCTTATTGTTTCTCTCCACTCTCTCTGTGTTCTCTTAATGAATAACTCTCCCTCCTAACATCTCTTTCCATACCTATTTTTCTCCTTCCCTCCATCTTTACATATCTACATCTCCCTCTTTATCTCCTAATCTCCTTGTACCTCCTTCACCTCTATCTTACCACCCTAGGTCTCTCACCTCTCTCTTCCTACGCTCTATGTCTCTCTCCTCTCTAATTCTTTCATTTCTGCCTCCTTACCCCTCTTTCTCTCTTTGTGGACTTATCTCTCTTATTTCATTCTCTCTCTCCCTCACCTATCTACTCTTCCCTCTCTAGGTCTCTCAGCCACTCCCTAACCACCTCTCCCTTTCTTCGTAGATCTCTCTTTCTCTTTATTCTTCCCTCTCCCCTCTTTTTTCTCCCTCTCTTGTATAGGATTTAGATAATAGGTTCTAGGATATAAGGTTTATGGTATGGGGTCCAAGATTGATGGAACATTATTTAGGGTAGATAGGGTTGAGGGTAGTGGTCATATTGATACTCAAGACACCATATGACCCCTTAAGACACCATACAACCCCTTACGATACCATATGACCCCTTAGGACACCATATGACCCCTAAAACCATATCATGTCCTAAGGGGTCATATGGTGTTGTTAAGGGTCACATGGTGTCCTAAGGGGTCATATGGTGTCGTTAGGGATCATATGGTGTCATATGGTATTCTATGACCCCTTAGGACACCATATGACCCCTAATGACACCATATGGTGTCCTAAGGAGTCATATAGTGTCATAAGGGTAAATATGGTCTTCTATGACCCCTTAGGACACCATATGACCCCTAATGACACCATATGGTGTACCAAGGGGTCATATGGTGTTTTATGACCCCTTAGAACACCATATGACCCCTAACAACACCATATGGTGTCCAAAGGGGTCATATGGTTTCCTAAGGGGTCATATGGTGTCCTAAGAGGTCATATGGTGTTCTATGACCCCTTAGGACACCATATAACCCCACACAAAACCATATGACCTCTAATGACACCATATGGTGTCCTAAGGGGTCATAAGGTGTCGTTAGAGGTTGTATGGTGTTCTATGGGGTCATATGATGTTCTATAACCCCTTACGACACTATATGACCCATAACGACACCAAATGGTGTCCTAAGGGGTCATATGGTATTCTACAACCCCTTAGGACACCATATGACACCTAACGTCACCATATGGTGTCCTAAGGGGTCATATGATTTCCTAAGGGGTCATATGGTGTCCTAAGGGGTCATATGGTGTCCTAAGGGGTCATATGGTGTCCTAAGGGGTCATATGGTGTTCTATGACTCCTTAGGACACCATATGACCCCATAAAATGTCATATAATCCCTAACGATACCATATGGTGTCCTAAGGGGTCATATAGTGTTTTATGACCCCTTAGGACACCATATGACCCCTAATGACAACACATAGTGTGTTATAGGGTCATATGGTGTTCTATGACCCCTTGGGACACCATATGAGCCCTCAAGACACCATATGACCCCTAAAAACACCATATGGTGTCCTAAGGGGTCATATGGTGTTTTAGGTCCCCTTAGGACACCATATGACCCCTTAGGACACCATATGACATGTCATAAGGCATCATATAGTGTCTCAAGGGGTCATAGAACACCATATGACCCCTAAGGACACCATATGACCCCTAGGGTAGGACACCATATGGTGTCGTTAGGGGTCATATGGTGTCATAACGAGTTAAAGAACACCATATGACCCCTTATAACACAATATGACCCTTAACGACACCATATGACCCCCCAGGACACCATATGACCCCCTAGGACACCATATGGTGGTCTTAGGGGTCATATGGTGTCCTAAGGGGTCATAGAATGCCATATAACCCCTTATGACACCATATGACCCCTAACAACACCATATGGTGTTGTTAGGGGTCATATGGCTTCCTAATGGGTCATAGAATACCATATGACCCCTTAGGACACCATATGACCCCTAACAACATCATATGGTGTCCTCAGGGGTCATATGGTGTTCTGAGGGGTCATATGGTGTTCTATGACCCCCTAGGACACCATATGACACCTTTTAACATCCTAGTACATGACATGACCACTTGTGCCAGTATATGACCCCTCAAGACACAATATGGTATCGTTAGAGGCCATATGATGTCCTAAGGGGTCATATGGTGTTGTTAGGGATCATATGGTGTCCTAAGGGGTCATATGGTATTCTATTACCCATTAGGGCACCATATGACCCCTTAGGACACTATATGGTGTCATTAGGGGTCATATGGTGTCATTAGGTGTCATATGGTGTCCTAAGGGGTCATATGATGTCTTTAGGGGTCATAAAATGCCAAATGACCCCTTAGGACACCATATGGGGTCGTTAGGGATCATATGGTGTTCTAAGAGATCATATGGTATCCTAAGGGGTTATAGAGCACCATATGACCCCTTAGGACACCATATGACCCGTAATGACACCATATGACCCCTTAGGAAACCATATAACTTGTAACGACACCATATGTTGTCCTAAGAGGTTATATGGTATCTGTAGACACCTAAAAATGTCTCATTGATCATGTACTAATTATTCTTCTAATTGATTAAATAATCTTAATTATTTAATTAAGTCAATTAACTTATTCTTCTAAATTCTTCTAATTTCATATTTCCTCATCATCTTATTAATTATTCTATTTTCCTATTCTTTAATCATTTTAATCATTTTCTAAATATTAATTAAATATTTATTATTTAATTAATTCTGATTAATTCCCCAATTTAAATAATCTTTATTATTTAAATAAATTACTAATTATTCAATTTCTATCTCTAATCATCTAATCATTCAACTCTCTTCTAAATATTAATTAAATATTTATTATTTAATTAATTGTGATTTAATTCCTTTAATTTAAATAATCTTTATTATTTAATTAAAGTTCATTTCTAACATAATTAAATAGTTTCTTTAAATTATTTAATTAACTAATTAATTCTTCTAGTTCCCCAAATCTTAAATTCGTATTCTTCTAATTTCTTCCAAATTGAAATTCAAAGTCAAGTTCTGAATATATTCAAATGCTAAATTGAATTAATAAATTCAATTATTTGAATAATATCTCATCCAAAGATTAAATTAATAATCTAAATCTAAATGCAAGCACATGGTAAATTAATTAATTCAATCAATTAATTAATTAAATCATTTATCTCTTCAACTTCTATTTCCATCTTTCAGTTAGCATTTTCTAAATTAAGCTCTCTGTGTCATCTTCTTTATTTCCACCAATCATCCTTTTTCAGCTTTTTCTCAATCAGTTGACTCAATTAATCTATTCAATCTATTGAGTTTCACTCCTACAATCAGCAGTTCAACTATCAACTTGCATTTGAGCTCACCTCAGCTCACACCTCTTGATCATTCTATTCCACCTTTCAATCAATCTTCACCAATTTTCTATAAATTGAGCATCCAATCTCTTGAATCTTTACTCTGAATCACGAACTTTGAATCTTTGTGTCACTTGCAAGTTACCAGTGCAATATCTGAGAGCCATCATACCACGAAGAGGAGAGGAGCAATGGAAGCGATATGCCATCTTGGGATAGGGAGTTTTATTGAATGATTTTAATTCCTATTTCTTAATTGCATCATTTCATTGGTTTTATGTTTGAATTGCTTAGATAGTTAAGGATTTCATGATTGTCCTTATTTCCTATTTAACAATGGTATCTTTGAGCATAGCACATTTTGGTGAACTCGACATGAACTAACAGCAATTTAACCTTTTTTTGTGTTCTTTGTGATTTTTGCAGATTGTGCGGATTTTTTATTTTTTTGCAGGTTGCACAAATTTTGAGAAAAGATTTTCCATCATGCAATCGAGCTTACATCGTCACGCAATCGAATAGATAGAATCACACATTCGACCCTTCGGGGTCATGCATTCATCCAGACAGGGTCACGCAATCGCCCTGTCCAAATCACGCAATTGCCCTTTCTGGGTCACACATCGGCAAGGTTAATTGCTTCTTTATTTTTCTTCTGTCTATTATTAATTTTGTATAATTATGTCTTAAATTTGGTTAATCAGGGATTAAAACTACTTTTTTATTTCAGGGTTTGATTAACAAAGTTTATGGCAAGAAAAGTTCAGTTCAAAATTTCAGGTGCGAGAAGGATGAAACAACAAAGGAGGGAAGCTAAACGATATCAGAAATTTCTCCAAGCAAAAAAATTGATACAAGATTCAGAAGAACAACTAGCCTTAGATAGATATAATAGCCTAGTTATTTCTTATACAGTTAAATATGATCTAATCAATATTGAATGGATGATGAGGGATTTGGCTAGGGCTTCACAATTTGTTTCGCAGGTTCCTGATCGGGTTTAGTTTTCTTGTTTTTTTTCTAATTTTTGTTGTTGTCTGTATTCTGTCATGCAATCGAGTAGATAAAGTCACTCATTCGCTCTATCAAATTTTCGCATTCGCTCTATCAAATTTATGCATTCGCTCAGGTAGTATTACGCAATCGCCTCTATCAAGTTCTCAGTTCCTATTTTTTGTTGGTTTATTTTGCTACCAATCTTCTGTTTATAGCTTTTGGCGGATTCACAGAGACGATTAAATTAGTAATTTTGCATGCACATCTCACAACAGTTAAAATTGACATGCATGGATAATCTCACACTTCAATTTTTAGTGCTTAAAATCAACAACAGTTAAAAAGGACATGCATGGATAATCTCACACTTCAATTTTTAGTGCTTAAAATCAACAATAGTTAAAAAGGACATGCATGGATAATCTCACACTTCAATTTTTAGTGCTTAAAATCAACAACAGTTAAAATTGACATGCATGGATTATCTCACACTTCGTTGTTGGTGCTTAAAATGAACATGAGCTAAAATTGACATGCGTGTATCTCACACTTGGTCTTTGGTGCTTAAAAATCAAACGAATGGTTAAAATTGACATGTATGCCTTCATTCTTGGATTTAGTGTTTAAAATTGACATGCACATGCGGATCTAACACCTAAATTTGGGCTATAAAAAGGATGTGAATCAGGCTACATTAGATTAAATCATTTTTCATTTTCTTAAGGGAAAAGAACTTTTCATTGTGTATGGGGTGGACCTACTATTGCACTAATTGACTTTCTACCCGCCATCGAGCCTAAGGGAGAAAGAAGGGAGGTGACAACGACATCCAAATTTTCTTTTATTCTATGTAGTAAGGGGTATCTTTGATTGGGGATTTCATCACCCCACAGAGGTACTTCGAATTGGGATGTGTTGGGGATATCATCTCTGCTAGCATACTCTCGAGCGGGTTTTTCGAGTCGCTATATAAATATACTGGTCAGGCGGCTAGAGTGTTGAGTGAATTTGACGTATGTGGGGGCCTTCCCTGCACCGATAATCTCAACTAAAGCCTTAAGTGGCTTGCTCTGATAATCCATTGTTAGATCGGGATCCCTTGAAACCTAATACTAAGAACCAATTTAGTTGCCAAAAATCCTATGTTCAGTGGTTCTAGGAGTGCGGATCATACCCCATAGATAACCCTCATGTACCTTACATTATGAGATAGAAATCCCTTGGTGATAAGATCTTCAGATATTTCAGGTAAGAGAGACTGACATGCCTGAGAAGTGTGTGCCATGGAGTGGAGCTAGTGCTACTAGACTCTCTATCTATCCATCTTGTTTTGGTATTTTGTTGCAGGGGCCTCATTGAATGGTGTCCACTATCCAACCTAAGATTGTATTTCGTGCTTTTGTATGTATCATTGTGATAGACCAGTATTGAGTCAGTCCCTTGGGCTATTTCAGGCCCTATCCCACGTATCTCTGAATTTTCCAAGATTGTATGAAATTTGAGTTAGTCAGCTATACATACCTACCAACCATTGTTCTCAGATTTGGAAAACTGCAAAAAATTGTCCTACACACAAAGTTACCAAAAACAAAGTCCATTTTGAAATTGATTCTCAAAACGTCCTTACATACTTGTGACCATAGGTAGTCCCATTTATGTCCTCATTATCATCCATAGTCTTTTGCATAGTCCCATTTACGTCCTCATTATCGTCCATAATCTTTTGCATAGTCCCATTTGCGTCCTTATTATTGTCCATAATCTTTTGCATAGTCCCATTTACGTCCTCATTATCGTCCATAGTCTTTTGCATAGTCCCATTTACGTCCTCACTATCATCCATAATATTTTGCATAGTCCCATTTACGTCCTCATTATCATCCATAATCTTTTGCATAGTCCCATTTACATCCTCATTATCATCCACAGTATTTTGCATAGTCCCATTTACATCTTCATTATCATCCATAGTCTTTTGCATAGTCCCACTTACGTCTTCATTATCATCCATATTAGTTGCATAGTCCACCGTTTATCATATACATCCTTGTCTAGACCTCATATACGTCTGTCTTAGTTCATCATCATTTGCATAATCATCCTAGAAAGTCATACCCCAAATGTCTGAAACACAATCAGAGGATCAGTCAAACTCAACCTCAACTTAAACAAGTTGGTCAAGTTCAATCAAACATTATCACATTCAGAGAAATGGAGAAAATATCTTACATGTTGTGATCCTAAGTCCAAACCAAACAAGAAAACATCATGGATTGGAATTATAAATTTTGTAGGGAAGGAGGAGGATTCATCCCTTTCATTCCTATTCCATCGCCATCCATAGAAATATTAGCTCAACAAATCAAAACTTTGCAACAACAAGTGACTGACATGACTAGTCCTGACAATCATAGGGGCTGGTTAGAAAACATGATGAGAGAAGTGATAGCCACAAGGGGATCAATATCAGACCAACCTTCTTATTCTTGTGAGACCATTCAAACATGCCAACCTTCATTCTTCAACAAAATCGTTCCTACTTCAGTTCAACCAACATTAGAGTCATGTAAACCTTCTTTTTCTTTCAACCCACTACATCAATCACACCATTCACATCAGCCCAACATTCAAACCTCATTCAACCAAAATCAAACCCCATTCAACCAAATTCCAAATCAAAATTTATATCAACCCAACATTCAAACCTCGTTCAACCAAAATCAAACCCATTTCAACCAAACTCCAAATCAAAATTCATATCAACCCAACATTCAAACCGCGTTCAACCAAAATCAAACCCCATTCAACCAAAGTCCAAATCAAAATTCATTTAACCAAAATCAAACAACTTTCAACCAAAATCAAACAACTTTCACCAAAAATCAAACATCTTTCAATCAAAATCAAATCCCTTTCAAACAAATCCCAAATCAACCACATCTATCCACCATTTCATCACCCCCTGAAGTCACACAAGACCAATCCATTCCATCTCTGTCTAACAACACAACCTCCCAAGAGCTATCCAACGTACAAATCCAATCTAATTCAAGTCATGATTCAGAGAATCTCATTCAAAATCCTTCTTCATCAGGCCAAAATGTTGAAACATTCCAATGATCTCCCATTCATTTCCAAACTCCTTCCCCATGTCAAGAGGATGATCCAAAATTAGAAGAAATGAGTCCTGAAACAAATAAAGATCAAGAACAACCACTTCCATCCTACCCAATTTTTGTTCAAGATCCCACTGACCAAGTATCTTATGATGATCCCCTCGCTATTTTCTATTCCATTCATAATGGCATGCTTTCATCTCAAGAACAAAGTGTACTTTCAATTCCCATCCAACATCCACCTCCTAAACAAGATTAGGACATCTCTTCCATTCTTCATAATAATCCTTTTCCAGGACAAGATCAAAGCATACCTTTACCTTCATGTCCTAAACAAGATTCCCTCTCAAATAAACTTGTCATTTCTCCTCATGATCCCAATCCCTCTACACAAGATGTTAATGAAACCCTTATAAATCAAATCACCAATCAAGATCATACTACACAGAATAACTTGTCAACAATTGTTTCATCATCCTCTTCAAGCGCATCAATAAAAACGGACATAACACCCGCTCATGTCATAACTTTGAAACCAATTTGTCTCATACACCTGCACTTGAAAGACCAGGGGCAAGAGAACCTACCACAATTGAATTTATTTGAAAATGATAACGCTATAGCTGAATGCATGGGTTCCAGAGATGGATTTCCCTCCGATGATCCACAAAATCCAAAAACTAAAGAAATCAACATTGGAGATGTTGAACGTGTACACTTAGTTGAGTCCTTATATCTGCATTGCATATCATTTTATTCACAACATTGCATTACATATAGTTTCTTTCCAAGCACCATCATATTTAGAAGTCGCATTCACAAAATTTCAAGATTTTCATATAGTAGCATCAATAAAACAAGGTAACTGTCAAGATTATCATTTGTTGTCATTTAAGAGAAACAAGGGTCATCTCCTTTCTTAGATATTTGGACATGAAATCTTTTAGGTTCTAAGGTCATTCATTTTCAACATTACCCTACGACGACGCTTTACTTATGGTTGGGTAGTGATTTCATTATTTGAGACTTGTTAACCCAAAATATATCAATTGCTATATCTCAAACACAATAAATCTCTAATTCATTCTAGACACCTAGTTGATCATATGACTAGTGAAAAATCTAAAATTCTACTTCAGCGCCGTTGTAATTGTCATACCCAAGTAGGTTTCATTACTTACAAGTCAAGGCAAGAAAAGAAAAAAAGAGAAAAAGAGTTATGCCAAATATCCATCTAAAGGCAAAAAGAGCAATGATATATAACTGAAATATCATGTATACAAATGTGATAAAAAGCTTGACTATAGGAACATGCAAGTAACTCAATCAGGGCTATGAACGCCTACTGGCAATGGAGCAATATTTGAGAAATTACAGTCTATAACCTCGTCGGAGCTCTCAAGGCTTGCTGGCAACGAGGCTGTATTCGGGATGCTTTTGAAGTTAGAAAAATCATGTAGCTAGTCATATAGGATGCTAAGGATTTTAGTGAACACAAGAGCGAGAATTAACTCATCTGCACACACATGGGCAAAAGAATATCAAAGTTTCAAGAACCAATGGGTAAGTTTTCCGCGTCTCCATTTGTAAAACTAGTCACTAAGTGTGTTGAGATGAATGTTTTGAAGGGCCTTAGAGATCGATTGACTGCCATTTATGAAATGTTTTGCACCTCCATTTCAATTGGTGTATTCAAATGCAAAAACAAACACAGTCAACCTTGTTCGAATAGGAAATGCATCTTCATCCTGCACATTGCATTCACATAGGTCATGTCAAAAATTCATTTGTCTCCATATGCATTCTATAGATCATCATGTCATACAGGTCTGCACATTGGGGGCATAACTGAAAAAATCCTAAAAATCAGATAAAGTCCTGAAAAAATCCAAAAAATCGTATAAAGTCTTGAAAAAATTCAAAAACAATTGAAAAACTCAAAATTCAAAAACCATTGAAAAACTCAAAATTCAAAAACAATTGAAAAACTCAAAATCCAAAAACATGGGAAAACTCAAAACCCAAAAACATCCATATAAAGTCCTAAAAAAATCATCCAAAAATAGTCAAATACGATCCTGAAAAAATCAACCAAAAACATTCAAATATCGATCTACATAAACCAAAAAAATCGAAAAAACTCTTGGAAAACAACTAAAAATAAAAAATCAATCAATTAGAAACACTTGCAATAAAATGTCTTGTGAGAAACAAATACCCTAGCAGATATCCAGCAAGCACTTCGCACTAAGTTAACAAAGGATACGACTATCCAGTTAAACATCTGCAATCAACTGATCAAACTGTCTTATCAATCGTATCATATCCATATCAACGTGATCATTATCTTGTCTTAAACAGAAAAGGACACACTTGAAATCAGACAGGTCAGTCTTAAACGAGGTCCGCAACTTTCTGAGATCAGACATTATCAACCATCACATCAAACAACTAAGAACGAAGGCACAAGGTCAGTATAGCTGCTGAATTTTGTTCGGGTTAGTCTTTATCTTTTTATCATTTGGTGACAGATATTGTTCCTATTCTACTCAAGGATGTCTACAAGTGACTAGAGGAGCCAGGATGGGAAGTATCTCTTTCTTTGATTGCTGCTTGTCTGCTACGTGTTTCTTTCTCCAATGAGATATCTTTACATCTTGGTTCCTTATACCCTGATGTGCTAAGCTTCATTGTTCAATAATAAGGCTCAGTGATGAAAATATATTGATGCAATAAAATATGTGACACAGGTTTGTGATTCATTCAATTTCATTCTCACTTCATCTCATTTGCTTATTGCTAGTTTGTTGATTCTTCTCTCATCATCTTTTTCTTAATCTTTTTCTATCATCTAACATCATTCTATTTCATTCTAAGGCTCATTCTCCCATATTCTATATCAATATCATCTTCATATCACCTATCTCTATCTCTATCTCTAATCAACTAACTATTCTTCTATCTTTCATCTCACATTCTTCTTTTTTCGAGAGATCATTCATGTTTTTAATGCACAAACAATCTCTCGAGGGGGCATTACACCCTAAGTATCACTAGGGCATACTGGGGCAGAATTTTTCATTTTCTTTGAAACAATGTCGTTCTGACATTGTCTCAAAGAGGAATAAATGTAGACACCTAAAAATGTCTCATTGATCATGTACTAATTATTCTTCTAATTGATTAAATAATCTTAATTATTTAATTAAGTCAATTAACTTATTCTTCTAAATTCTTCTAATTTCATATTTCCTCATCATCTTATTAATTATTCTATTTTCCTATTCTTTAATCATTTTAATCATTTTCTAAATATTAATTAAATATTTATTATTTAATTAATTCAGATTAATTCCCCAATTTAAATAATCTTTATTATTTAAATAAATTACTAATTATTCAATTTCTATCTCTAATCATCTAATCATTCAACTCTCTTCTAAATATTAATTAAATATTTATTATTTAATTAATTGTGATTTAATTCCTTTAATTTAAATAATCTTTATTATTTAATTAAAGTTCATTTCTAACATAATTAAATAGTTTCTTTAAATTATTTAATAAACTAATTAATTCTTCTAGTTCCCCAAATTTAAAATTCATATTCTTCTAATTTCTTCCAAATTGAAAATCAAAGTCAAGTTCTAAATATATTCAAATGCTAAATTGAATTAATAAATTCAATTATTTGAATAATATCTCATGCAAAGATTAAATTAATAATCTAAATCTAAATGCAAGCACATGCTAAATTAATTAATTAAATCATTTATCTCTCCAACTTCTATTTCTATCTTTCAGTTAGCTTTTTCTAAATTAAGATCTCTATGTCATCTTCTTTATTTCCACCAATCATCCTTTTTAAGCTTTTTCTCAATCAGTTGACTCAATTAATCTATTCAATCTATTGAGTTTCACTCCTACAATCAGCAGTTCAACTATCAACTTGCATTTGAGCTCACCTCAGCTTACACCTCTTGATCATTTTGTTCCACCTTTCAATCAATATTCACCAATTTTCTATAAATTGAGCATCCAATCTCCTGAATCTTTACTCTGAATCACGAACTTTGAATCTTTGTGTCACTTGCAAGTTACCAGTGCAATATCTGAGAGCCATCATACCACGAAAAGGAGAGGAGCAATGGAAGCGATATGCCATCTTGGGATAGGGAGTTTTATTGAATGATTTTAATTACTATTTCTTAATTGCATCATTTCATTGGTTTTATGTTTGAATTGCTTAGATAGTTAAGGATTTCATGATTGTCCTTATTTCCTATTTAGCAATGGTATCTTTGAGCATAGCACATTTTGGTGAACCCGACGTGAACTAACAACAATTTAACCTTTTTTTGTGTTCTTTGTGATTTTTGCAGATTGTGCGGATTTTTTATTTTTTTGCAGGTTGCAAAAATTTCGAGAAAAGATTTGTTGTCACACAATCGAGCTTACATCGTCATGCAATCGCATGGATAGAATCACACATTCGACCCTTCGGGGTCATGCATTCATCCAGACAGGGTCACACAATCGCCCTATCCAAATCACGCAATCGCCCTTTCTGGGTCACACATTCGCAGGGTTAATTGTTGCTTTATTTTTCTTCTGTTTGTTATTAATTTTGTATAATTATGTCTTAAATTTGGTTAATCAAGGATCAAAATTACTTTTTTATTTCAGGATTTGATTAACAAAGTTTATGGCAAGAAAAGTTCAGTTCAAAATTTCAGGTGCGAGAAGGATGAAACAACAAAGGAGGGAAGCTAAACGATATCAGAAATTTCTCCAAGCAGAAAAATTGATACAGGATTCAGAAGAACAACTGGCCTTAGATAGATATAATAGCCTAGTTATTTCTTATAATGTTAAATATGATCTAATCAATATTGAATGGATGATGAGGGATTTGGCTAGGGCTTCACAATTTGTTTCGCAGGTTCCTGATCGGGTTTAGTTTTCTTCTTTTTTTTCTAATTTTTGTTGTTGTCTGTATTCTGTCACGCAATCGAGCAGATAAAGTCACGCATTGGCTCTGTCAAATTTACACATTTGCTCAATAAGTATCACACAATCACTCAGGTAATATTACGCAATCGCCTCTATCAAGTTCTCAGTTCCTATTTTTTGTTGGTTTATTTTGCTACTAATCTTCTGTTTACAGCTTGTGGCGGATTCACAGAGAGGATTAGATTAGTAATTTTGCTTGCACATCTCACAACAGTTAAAATTGACATGCATGGATAATCTCACACTTCAATTTTTAGTGCTTGAAATCAACAACAGTTAAAAAGGACATGCATGGATAATCTCACACTTCAATTTTTAGTGCTTAAAATCAACAATAGTTAAAAAGGACATGCATGGATAATCTCACACTTCAATTTTTAGTGCTTAAAATCAACAACAGTTAAAATTGACATGCATGGATAATCTCACACTTCATTGTTGGTGCTTAAAATGAACATGAGCTAAAATTGACATGCGTGTATCTCACACTTGGTCTTTGGTGCTTAAAAATCAAACGAATGGTTAAAATTGACATGTATGCCTTCGTTCTTGGATTTGGTGTTTCAAATTGACATGCACATGCGGATCTAACACCTAAATTTGGGCTATAAAAAGAACGTGAATCAGGCTGCATTAGATTAAATCATTTTTCATTTTCTTAAGGGAAAAGAACTTTTCATTGTGTATGGGGTGGACCTACTGTTGCACTAACTGACTTTCTACCCACCATTGGGCCTAAGGGAGAAAGAAGGGAGGTGACAACGACATCCAAATTTTCTTTTATTCTACGTACTGAGGGGTATCTTTGACTAGGGATTTCATCACCCCACAGAGGTACTTCGAATTGGGAATAAGAGAGAATAAGAATAAAAGAGAGAATAATAATTAGTAGGGAAGGGAGAGAGAGATGGGGATAAGCAGGGAGAGGGATATAGAGAGGGATAAGGGAAGAAAAGAATGGATATGCCTATAAATGGGAGGGAGGGATAAGAGGAGCGATGAAAGAATGAAGAGAGAGAAGAGTATGAGGGGATTGAGGGAGAGGTAGACATGGAGGGACTACAAGGTCTAGGGAAGGAGAAGATAGAGAGGTGGGGGGAAAGAGAGAAGAGGAGTAGTTAATTCAAAAATAAATAGGGGTAAAGGAGGAGGGAAATAGAGGGGAAGAGAGAGGGAGAGAACTAGAGAGGGGACAAATAGATAGGTGAGAGAACTATATTGGGAAAGAGAGAAGAGAGACCTAGATGACAAGAGAGAGGAATGATATAGATAGAGGGGGGAAAGAGAGGTGAGTAATGAGACATGATGCAAAGGTAGATAGGTGGAGAAGAAGGAAGTGATAAACCTAGAGAGGTGAGAGAGAGTTGATGACCTATAATGTAGAGAGAGAATAAAAGAGGAAGAGAGAATAAAAAAGTGGGGGAGTGAGATATATATGGGGGTATGTATGGATGGGGAGGTAGAGAGGGAGAGGGGAAGAGAGGAGAGGGAGGGAGTAGAGAAGAGATAGAAGAAAAAAGAGACGAGTAAGAGGGGATGGATGGAGAGGTACACATGGAGGGAGTGAGAGGTAGAAAAGGAGGGAGTTCATAAAGGGATTAGATTAAGGAGGAGGGAGAGAGAGGTAGAGAGGGACAAAGAGAACTATAGAGGGGGCATATATATAGGTGAGAGACCTGGATAGCTAGAGAGGAGTGAGATAGATAGAGGGAGATAAAGGGAGGTGGGTAACGAGACCTATATGCAGAGGTAGATAGGTGGAGAGGAAGGGAGGGAGAAACCTAGAGAGGGGAGAGAGGATGGGATGGAGAAGTAATGACCTAGACAATGAAGATAGAGAATAAGAGAGGAAGAGAGAAGACGAGAGAGTGGGAGAGGGAGATAGAGAGGGAGAGAGGAAGAAACGAAGGTAGAGACCTGGAGAGGGGAGGGAGGGAGAATATAAGAGATAGAAGAACAAAGAGATGAGTAAGAGGATATGGATAGAGAGGTACACATGGAGGGAGTGAGAGACCTAGAGAATGAGGAGATAGATAGGTTTGGAGAGAGAGAAGAGAGGGAGAGAGTTCATAAATAGATAGAGGTAAGGAGAAGGGAGAGAAAGGTGGAGAGGGAGGAAGAGAAGTAGAGGGTGGACAACTAGATAAGTGAGAAACCTAAAGGGGGAGAGAAAGGTGGGTAATAATATAGGGAGGGAGAGGTAATGAGGTGAACAGGGAGGGAGGGATATCCCTAGATATGGGGAGAGAGAGGATAAAAGGGATAGGTAGTGACCAAGAGAAAGGAGTGGGAGGGGAGAGAAACAATAAGAGAATGAGAGAGAAGAGAGATGGAGAGAGTCAAGGATAGAGAAGTGAGAGTGACAAGAGAGGGAGAGAGATAAGTCTAGAGTTTGGGGAAGATAAAGAGAGTGACATACATAGCTAAAGAAAGCTAATAGGAGCATGTTTATTACTAAAATTTGACATACTGATTACTGAAATTTGATTGTCTAAAATTTTATATGACCCTCTAAAAACTATATTCTAGATTTATTATATTTCATGTATATATTCTCCTTTGGGGGTGGATATAACTTGTGCCTAGATTGGAAAATCTACACACTCAAAAAACATTCACATTGGACAATGCAGAACATTTTGGCACTCGCCAAATGCAAAAAATTGACTTTTCACATTTGGCAAGCGCCAAATTTGGCACATGCCAAATGTGAAAATTCAAAATTTTGCATTTGGCGAGCGCCATATTTGGTGCTCTCCAAATGGTTTTCTTGGGAGAATACCAACCCTTTGGGTTGGATTTGCCTTGGGCATCCAACCCATAAGTTTGGATGACCTTTTCATGCCAATGACGCATTTTTATGAAAAGATAAAAAGTGGCACCTTTTTTATACCACAACTTGGGTCACTTACCTTGTAATCTAATTTTATGCAATAAATCAATCTATTTTGCATTCCCTCCATCATATATATCTTTTATCGTTGTGTTTACTCTTGCTGACTGGTCCAGATTGATCTCCTTGAGGTCCCTCCTTACCGGTGACTGCTTCATTTCTATTGGCCCATTCTGTTCTAGTTTTGCATTAGGTTCAGATGTTGACACAATCTTCTTTTTCTTAGTTGTCCTAAGCTTACAATGTTTTGCAATTTGGCCCAAGTTTTAACAATGATAGCATTTTACATTTACATTGAATGATGAATTTGAAAATCTATTGTAGGACTGAGATACATTTCTCCTACAGTCATAACTTCTATGAGCATACCCATTACAATTATAACAAATAACATTCATATCCCTCGGAGTAGTAAATTGATATCTACTTTCAAAACTAGGAGGAGACCTATGCATAAGCTTACAATCAACAATTCTACGATCATATGTATTACATTTATAATAGTAGCCATGGAACTAAGGTACATACCAATCATTGGTGAAGTTATTTCTCATTTGTCTCCTTGGAGTAGCATAGTTCGGTCTTCTTGAGTTCAACCTTCGTGTATCCTTGACCTTTGTGAAGCCTCCATTATCAATATTTATTGTTAGTGTTAGATTCAATTATAGTCCCAAAGACACTAAGAGGGGGGGGTGAATCGGTGTCTAACCAGTTAGTTGTATATTTAAACTTATTTATAACTTTGCAACTCAAAACAGTGTACCGGTAGACAAGAACTAATGTAGTAAACAAAAACAATAGAGACAACATAGAAACACATCATAACACAAGATATCTAATGAGGAAACCTGGTGTGGGAAAAACATCGATGGGATTTGTGACCCATAATATTTACTCACTGGTCAATGAATAAATACTACTTACAATAAGGGCCTGCACATATAGGGAGGCCAATAGCCTAGAGCTCACTGCTCAATGAAGAGTCTCACTAACTACAAATGGATTATTAAATCCAATACAATATAATGCTCAAAATAGCATCTCTATCGAATGCCAAGTTCAGTACCGATTTAAGCTCAGATAGATACCTTAACCAAAAACCTTCGCTGCCACTAAACAATTATCTTCTACCATACATATCATCTACATATGCTTATTCTACCTCTTCAAAATGACATAAGATATCTCATACATATATGAGTCTTTTACAATATACCATGTCGGCTTACAAAAGATAATTATATTTACAAAACAATTCACATAAACAAAACTTGTCACATGTCGGCCTGAGTGTCGATATGCTTTATTGCCGATGTAATCTGAATGTTGGTGTAAGCGCCTGTCAATGTCAATTCTTGTCGGTGCATGTAGAAACCTGTGTTGCCGGTGATCTTGTGTACCCCAATAGCGGTTGGTTGCCAGTTAGTTTCCATCAATGACAACATCAACTATTCTCATATGAGTGTTTAATGCCAATAGTTAGAGCATTGACCAACCTCAAATCCAACACCCTCTATGTCTTTGGAGTTCTTTTGTTTGCTCAACATTTTATCCAAAGTATCAGCATTCCCCTCATACTTGATTTTCACTTTTAGTTCATATTTGCATTTTTCAAGTTCCTTTCTGAGATTCACAATTTCTTCCTCTATCTTTCAATATTCTTTTTCTTTTTTTTTCTAAATCTGATTTAGTCACTTCATACTATTGGGACTCATAAAATTTGGTGAATTTGAGAGGCCCATTTCAAACTTTTGCACCTACACTTTCAAAGGACCACCTAATGAGTCAACCTGATAGGCCTATTTTAAAGAAGGGTAAAATGGAGCCAGTTGATTGTCAAGGGGTAAGGCTTCGGAAATGGGTCCTACACCTTTCATTTAGCCTATGCAGTATTCTACAACTTTCAGATTTCATTTTGGATCGGTTTATCAAGTACCCATTTCAAGGGGTAAGCTGAAAGTTGTTCATAGGTGCAAATGCAAATTTTATCAAATGACCTACTTTGAGGCCTTGCATTTTATGACCAGTAGATCGCCATGAAGAAATTAAAAGTGAATTGAATTGTACACTTATAGGTGAATCCACATGCCAAATTTCAATTCCTTATGAATCCATTTGTTCATTTTGGTAAGCCCAATCCATTTGCAGTTTGTATTGTTTGCATAAGTCCTTGTTTTAACAGCTAGTCAGAGTACCACTTTGCATATGTGTAAAATATGCCCAGAAGATTGTTATATTAGAATGTTTATTTTAGGCTATTGCTAATATGAAAGACAAGCCATGTTTCTAGTTTGAAGCTCCTGCCAATCCGTTTGATCAGTTTTCTAAAGCCATTTCTTTTGCAAATTCTCAAAATTTGCAAGTTATGTTCTTTTCAGAAAGGCTAAGTGGTCAACTTCGAGCATTAAAATATTTGACCCAGTTGATTGTTATGAATAAATTCTTATTTCCCTGTGTTCTGGACATGTAACGCAACTTCCATCTGCATTTTGGAGCCCCGGTCAATCGATTTGACCTATTTGCAACGCCGAGTTTAACAGCAATTTCTTCAGTTTCTTTGTGTACAAGTTCAGAAAATGACAAATGATCATCTTTGACCATTAATATTTCTTCACCGAGATTCGTCATGAGAAATGGTTTTGTAGAGTGAATGCCAGTATATCAGACAATATGTCTTCCAGTGGGAGAGGTACAGAAAAGTGTTTTGATTAGTTTTTAAAATGCATCTTTGAGTTTAAATGCGAAAATGTGGCACAGTTGTCGGTAAGTTGCAAAACTCATTTTAATGATCGGATAAAGGTGCAAATCAACTCTAGGAACATGTTCAAGATGCCTGAAATTTTTTGAGGGTCAGTGGCATGAAAACGAAAAAAAAATTAGCCGGACCCACTTTGGGGCCTGACCTGACTTGTAACTTCATGTGCCTTTTTAGTCAAGGTTTAAATTGTTATTTTAAATCATATGTTTATATGATTTAAATATGAAGGAGTGGCATTTATATCTTTGAAAAGCATAGATTCATTGAGTTTGGGATAAGTGTTAAGTTGCAATGTTAAAAAGGCAATGTTACCAGAGGGTGAAATGGTAGCTATCAAAAGAGCTCAGTAGGGATCATTGCAGGGTGGAACAGAATTCAAAAATGAGATTGAGCTCTTGTCCCAAAGTCACTATAAAAACTTGGTGGGGGCTCATTGGTTTTTGCATGGAGCAAGGAGAATAGATGCTGGTATACAAGTATATGTTGAATGGAACTTTAAGAGAAAATCTCATTGGTGTAAACTGATTTCCCCTTTGGTGCGTGGTGTTGGGGAGGTATAGAAAGTTTTTTAAATAATGCAAATTGCTAGGCGTTAAACTAAATTCCATAAACTCTTGCTAGTATCCTCCTTGCGTGATGTGTGTGAGCTGAAGTGTGGCGTGATGGTGGAGAGACCAAATAATTTTTTTAAACAAATGGCAAATTAGTAGGTGTAGAGTCATCTCCTCCCATGCGTGGCTTTGAAAGACTGAAGAACCTCAAGAAAATGCAAATAGCAGGTTGAATGTCCAGCCTTCCCAAGTGTGGTTGAATTTCACTGAAGGAAAGCTCAAGCAAATGGCAAATTAGCAGGTGTAAAGTTATTTCCTTCCCCCTGTTGTGCATGTGAGGTACATGGAATGGGTATAGCCCATTAAACACTTTCAGTAAATGTGTATGGTAGGTGTATAGCCTTCATCGTTGTGCATGGTTGAGAAGAGACATTTAAACTCTTCAACAAATGCAATTGCAGGTAAATGGCATGCGTGGTGTTGAACAAAGGACTTAAAAAAAACCTTTAGGCATATGCTATTGGTAGGTGCAACAGAGTCTCACATGCCTCCCTGTCGTGTGGCTTTGGTGTGGTTTTGAAAAGGTTTAGAAACTTCAAACAAAATGTACTTTGTAGATGTAAAGCTTAATTCCACGATCGGAACCAGCATCCTCTCTACGTGGTTACCATAGAAGCTTCCAAGCAAAATGCAAATGATAGGGGAATATGCAAAAGACATTTATCCCAAATTGGTAGTGGGGAGGAAATTTTTGTATTTAAATTCAAGAACACATGAATGTATAATGTCTAAAGCTTAAAAGCTTTTGACAAGAGGCTACTTGACCACATAGTGGACCCCACATGCATGCACGCATCTCGAGACAACCAAATTTTGTGACAGAAATAGAGAGTAAAGGTCAAGCAAGTTGGAGATGATCTAACGAGTGTCGTTGATCCGCAATGGGAAGTTGCGTGATGTTTATTCATTGTGACCCATCGACTGAATGGTGGGCTCGGTAGAAGGGAGCAGCTCATGTGTGTTAATGAATGAGAAAGTCCAAGGAAAGATCGACGGTGGTTGCTATACCGCAATGGAAAGATGCTCGAAGGTTACCCATCACGGATCGGCGACAAAGAAGAGCTAATGTTCTGGTGGTGGGTCCAGTGATGTTGAGGTGGCAAACAGGTGGCACCCAGGTAGATTCTAGGTGAATCAGATCGTGACACGTGGCACAGATGGATGCACATTAGAAGGGAAAAATCAAAATTAAATGTATAGTTCTAGCTATTGTGAAAATTGCAAAATTTAAATGACTGGTTGTGCAGAGGTGCATCCAAGATTAAATCACTGGAGGGGTTTTTTTTGCCCAAATATAGACATATTATATGTCGTTGGAAAGATCTCAAAATGAGAAGTTGGTTTTTGCAATCAACTTCAACAACTATCAGATATTTTGAGAGCAGTTTCCACAGGCATGATGCAAAGAATTTTTCAATTGGTGAAAGAGGACACTTGGGAATTTGTCATGCAGATCTGATCTTTTCCCCATTCTTTATATTCTCAATTCCTCTCATTTGTAAGGGTTCCAGTTTTTGGATAATTTCTCAGAGGGAGATTTCCAAGAGGGGTTCCAGTCTTAGCAAAGTTACTAGAATACTTTAGTGGACAAAAGCCATATTTTGGCAAAAAAAAATCCCAACAAGGGGGAGATTATTGGGGAGATTATTTTTTATGAAAGGGAATATTCTTCTATCATCAACATCTGGTCAACCCTTTGACCCAATCAAACCTCCAAGTCCTAAAAAAGCTGCAGTTGGTTTTTTGCTCATAACTTGAGCATACGAGCTCAAAGTCACAAACAAGATATCATTGAAAAGTTGGTCCTAACATCAATCTGAATCTAAATATGAACTTTTTAGATACTATACCAATTTTCCATACCAGAACTCCAAAGTCAACCTTTAGTTTTGCACTTTTGGGGCCATATCTTGCACATCCAGACTCTAGTTTTTTAAAACTACATATCATCAGAAAGCTCTTTGAGCCCTCTATCCAAATCTCAAGTATTTTTTTTATAAAATATTTATCAATTACTTAGATATCTCAATCTTGTCCTTTTTAGTCTCTGTTTGTATTGAGGGTTTCTATTTTTGCACCATTTTTGGTGATTATGTTTAGGAGTGAACAATTTATAAGGGTTGTACATATAAATATTGTGGAATAAATCAACATAGGTGTGAATTGGATGAAGTCCAACACTTGTGTGGATTATTTGGATGAGGACAGGTTTTGTAAAACTGCCAATGATCTTGTTGGTATGATGGGGTAATGGGAAACAATGGTGGAAAGATTGATGATTTGGATTCCAAGATCAAGATGGCAGGTAGCAATCTCGAGTTGGAAGAGGTTAAGAAAACCAAGGAGGCCCATAAAATGCAAATTGAGGTTAATGTTGCTTGTAGGAATGTGGTTATCAAGCACAAAGTGTCCCTAAAGGTTATCCATAATGATATGGAAAGGTGAAGGGAGAAGAAAATAAGATGCACAAAGTCCCTAGCCATGGGATCTACCCCCATTTCTTCAATGGTTAAGGTCACTTCTGACTCTACACTAGTCTCCTCTGGTTCTGGGATTGGTTTGAGTAAAAAAGTGTCTTTTTCTGATAAAGTGCTTAGTTTGTGCCAACATTGGTAAGAAAATGGTAACACCTGTGCACTAGACCAACACTTTATGTCTATGTTGGGTGGTTGTTTAGTTTTTGGGTGTTCCTAGTTTTTCTCTATTTGTTGATCTCTTAGTTTAGTTGTTGGTTCTCTATTTTCCCTACTAGGTTTTTTTTGTCCTTTGGTGTTGAGTTTTTTGGTTGGTTGTGCATCCCTCATGCACTCTTGGTGTTTCTTTGCAGATATGTAATGGTATGAGCCTATCCTTCTTTTATTAATGAAAACATGGGCATGAAATGTGTCTTTTTTCTCACATAATTATTTTCAACTCTTACTTTAGAGTGCATAAAAATTCAAAGTTTCTCATTCTTCACCTATAGAGATAGTTTGTGTACCTTTATTAATTGAGACTTTATATTCTTGTTAAGAAAGATAATTCATCTATTTTTCTTCCTCATTGGGATTCCTATTTGATTGACATTGCTTCACAATTTATGGAGTTTCAAATTTCAAAATTGGAGGACAAATTTAAGGGTTTATCTCTCCTATTGGATGATAGTCATATCACAATTATTGTCACATCATGTATGTCTTTGGATTTGTTCAGAATGAATTTCCATTGGCTCCTTGTTTGTCACCTTCTATTGTGATTGGGCATGTACCTCATTGGTTTGTGGCATATTCATCATCCAAGGACTTGGTGACACATGAGTACTTTTCAAAGGCATCATCATTTATCTAGATTTATATTCCTATATCTTCCAATTTATGGGAGAGGCTTCTCCTCTCTCTAGTGGATTGGTTTCTTCTGAAGGGGAGAAATGTTATTTTTAGGCAATAGATCATATTCTATCTCCAAGCATTCATCATTGGCATTGGATCTACTTCTTCATTAGAGGTATTCCTATACTCATTTTCTCTCTCTTATGGGGGGGGGAGACATTCATTGTATTATTATGACAGAAGTAATCCTTGGGGGACCACATTGAATCCTTTTTCTTTTCTTTCTTTAATATATTTTATTATTTTTTCTCTCTTTTGGAGAGGAATTTTCTCCCACTGGGTTTTCCTCCTTTTCTCCATTTGTGATAGTTGCATTGCCTAGCATTGGTTTGTACATGAGTACCTGAGCAGGCCTTTTTTTGTCAAGATGCATGCATTTTGTATTCATAGTCAGCTCTTTATCTTATCTCTAAGTTAATCTTAAGTGGGGAAGTGATAAATAATTTATAATTAATTAGGTCCTTTAATTATATTTTCACTTAAGCTAAACTTAGGTTCTTTTTTGTTATCTAGATTTTTCATTTCTAGTTGTAGTTGAGCTTAATTTAGCTCCTTCTTTACATTGATTTATTTATCCTAATTTTAGCATTAGGTTTTCATTCATCCTATATAAGGATTTATTCAATCATTATAATCATGTATCTCCAATATTATCTTTAATCAACCTTGTGTGCAATAATACAGAATTCTTTGGTTTTTATACATAATACGATCTTTACTTGATCTATTTTGCATGATAGGTATTTTTCTTGCAAATTATTCTTGGCTCCTATGGTTGTATCATCAACTTATACAATATTTACTTATATCAAGTTATCAAAATTAGATTTAAAAAAAAAAATTAGGATAATAAAGGTACATATACTAGTTCTCAAATGGTTTTTTGGGTTCATCTTTCACTTTCATATGCAACTAACACCCTTTCAAAATAAACCTTTTGGAAGAGGTAAATATTAGATTATATCCATTAAGGGCCTGACACTAACATCCAAATATTTTGATTTGCGGTCAAATAGGGAAGACACTAGCACTATATTCTAGTGTCTAGCCCAATTAGGTGGCACAAATGTCTAGGCACAAGGGGATGAGATCAATACTATAGATCTAGACTTAGGATGAGCTTGTTTCCACTGGATTGGGTAAAATCTCAAAAATGGGTGCTAATCATAGCATGAAATTGTAAAGGTTATACAATTTATGATGGTACATTTAGCCCCCACTTTAGTGAGGGTATGATTGTATTCCTATACACATGGTCAAGTATAGAGCATTTGAAGTTGAGGCACTTATCAAACATACCCAATATAATATATATATCATAAGAATAATCAAATTAGACATGAATTGACAAAACACATGGCATAAAGAATACATGCAAGACACAGAATGCATGCAAGACACAAAGAATACACAAGAATTGCACAAGATATGGAGAAAACACACAAAACATGAATCAAACACATAAGGCATGCAAAGAATGAAGCAAAAAATTATTAATGCATACTTAAGAAAACAAATATTCTAAGTCAATGAGGTAAGGAAACCTCAATATTAAGAGTTGTCTCAATACCAAGCATCATCCTTAGAATATAATGAACACACTAAGAATTTAATCAAAACATTAAAGAAAACACATATACAAGAGTTGCAATAAAACTGATGCAATAATACACTTTATGCAAATAAATCATGTGTACATGACTCTAGCACTAGCTTACTCTATCATTAGTGATCATGCATGTTGCCAAATCCCGCATGAGTCTATAAAATTGAGATATGTTAGATGACCATGGATTCCAAACCATGTCTCTCAATTCCACTAGCTAGAAAGTTTTGTTATGTTGAATGATCCTTAAATAAACAATAACAATGATCACAAACTAGCAAGCCACACTATACTAGGTGAACAAGGTGAGCCATATGAACTCTACAAATCCTTTCTATAAGAGTTTATTCATAGACCAATAATGCCTTAGAGAGTGTAAACAATAAGAATGATAAAAAATTATCAAGATGGTGATTTATGCTAGGTGATCAAAGGTGAATTATATGAATACCACTACCCATCAAGCTATATTATGTTGTGTGATTCATAGATCACCAATGCCTCAAGAGTCATAAACAACACCACTACATATAAGGCACATTAACAAAAAGGAGGTCCTATGCCCACTTAAGATAGCATATTACAATGTTGATATCTTATGGAAAGAGAAAATAATTTGTGACCAAGGATACATGCCTTCCAAACAAGACAAGGGGGTCCTTGTTAAGGATGCACATCTCCAATAAAAAGGTACCTAGAGATCCTCATCAAGAATGCACGTTTCTAAAACAAAAGGAAAGGATCCACATCAAGGATAGACCTTTCTTAAATAATTGGAAAGGATCATCATTATGTACACCTTCTAAACAAGGAGAGGGTGTTGATATGTCAAGATGGGGAGGGTAACTATTATAATTAATTAGTCTATGAGGGAGTGAAATATAAAGAGCCCCAATCATCATCAAGAGTACTGTGAAAAGGATAAGTCACATCCTCAAAAATATTGAGTTGTTTGAAATAAATAGGAGCTATAGTAATGGCTTTTTATTTTGATTGTGAGACTTTATATTCTCTAACAAAATAGTTGTAAATGCTAACAAACCTAAATCATCACCAAACAGTGTGCTCATATATGACTTACAATCCTTGTCCATTATATTATTATTAATATTAGGTGATGGATTCACGATTATTTAAGATGGAATCAAAGTGCTAAGAGATTCAAATATAGGAGGTTGACAATTAGCCTCTACATGTAAACAACTACTGAGATTATTATGAGCCTCAAATATATGGATTTATTTGTTGTAAATAAATAGTTGATGAGACTTCCCCCATGGCATGAATCCATAGAAGAAGATTGTTTGAAATACCTTCGAGCATAACATGGATGAGTGTAGGTATAGTCATACATCCTACCATAATTAATAATCTAATTTTATCTAATGATTATCAACACACATGATCAAAGCCATGAATAGAAAGAGATTCAATTTTAATGAGAGGCATATCTACATCAATCTTAGGTAAAATTTATATGCTAACAACATTAAGACTTGATCTATTATCAATTAGAGTGCACTTTATTCCAATTCGATTAATGATGACCATAATTATGAGAGGATCATATTGTTGTTGAACTTTTGGGTAAGCTAACTCACATTGTGAGAAGATTATGTCCAAAAAAATTTGCATACATACAATATAATAGACTATATACATAATTTATTTGAATTTAAGGTGGGATAGCTACCCTCTATAAGGCATCCTAGAGCATTTTGTGGCATGTGGGGAAATTATATATCAATTCTTATAGTAAGACCTTAGTTGAAGTAGCACAAAGCTACTCAACAAGATCATACTATTTACCAATATATTGAAAGATGAGGTTGGAGAGGAACAAATGGTTGATAAAGAGAAATAATAATTTTATTATTGCATAAGTTGTATGTGTGAGCAACTACATGGTAATGAGATGGCTACGACATATTTTTTATTAAAATTATTATTTTGATTAAGTTGATTTACAAACTTTGAAATATAACTATAGAGTGGTTGAAATGGGGTTCACTATTTTAAACATGCAAACTATAAATCAAACCCATTCACATCAACTTGCATTGTGTAAATAACCAATAGTCTCAACTACAAACCCTTGGGAGAAATGGGCTTAATGGTTGGATTATTTACTTGTTGTTCCTTGATATGAATTGATAAGATACAATGATGAAATGCAAGAATTAGATAAAAAATATTATATAGGATAGATATGCAGACTCTAAGATTAGAATTTGGAAAAGGTAATAGGAAGGAACCTATGTGCGCAATTTGAGCTAGAAAGCATCAAACTATAGGAAACCTATTCTTGAAGGTAATTGATCTAGATATCAGAAACTGATTTGGGATCAAGATGTTAGTTATAATATCTCTCTAAAATTTCATTAGAAAATTTTCAAACACTAACAACAGTTACCACTATCCATTTTTTTTATTAATCTAGATCTCTTTATCTCAATTTGCACTTTTTGAATATATAATCCTTCTCTATCAACTATAAACCCTTCATACACAAGAGAGGAAAAAATATGCTGGGTGTATAGGGATTTTCCTAGGTCAAAATCTCAATTTGTAATTGACCCTACAATGATAATAAATATAAAAGAGAGAGTTTACCTTTGTAGGGGATAGGCTAGATCTAAATTGAAATGTTGAACTAAAATGATATACCTTGGTAATGAATCTCTTTGACTTGAAGTACTCATGAAAGGTTGATGTTACTATGTGGAAAATCTTGAATTCCTTCACATAAAATTGATCATGAATGCCATCTTGAATGCTTGAGCTCTCCTTGATTGCATTTAAGATGCTTGATTTCTTTCTCAATGCAATTTATGTATATGAATTGAATTCATTCATGAGATATGTTTCAAATGAGGGTATAAGAATTGAATTTATACTCAACCTCACGAAATGTGTTAAAAATTACAAAGACTGGCATAGAGAGCATTTTACTGCCCAACTTTTCCCAATGGCTAGAGGATTCAAATTTGGGCCCTTTTTGGCTAAACTATGGTCCTATGTGCCCTATTAAAGGGGGAATAAGGTGCTAGGAACCCTATTCCAATCCTCCTAGGCTAGAATAGGGTTAGAGAGAGAAAGATGTTGATACCTCAAATTCAAGCACTATTTGAGTAGAATCGGGCATAATCAAGAACAAGGAAGGAGAAACACTAAAGTGAGACTCAAATGAGTATGAAAATGTATTTGTAAAAAATTTAAAACACTAAAAATAGCCCCCAATTTAGAAAGAGCATGAGCTTACACTCAATAAATTACATGATAGCATCAAAAGAATTTCACCTAGATATTAAATATACAAGATGATACCAATTCAGTCTATACTCTTAACTTGGATAGAAGCACAATATTTAGAGATACTTATCTTTGGGTAATAGTTTTCAATGGATATCTCATTATACAATAAATGAGTCTTACCGTTTATCCCTATGCATAAATATCTAAAAACTAGTGAATACTTTCTTGAAATGTTAGGTAAATCTTTCATTATACAATGCTTCAGGGTAGAAAATGTAATTTGCTATATTTTGCATGAGTAAATCCTAAATTCCTATTAGTGATTCTATAAATCACTCGAGTTGTTCATATTTTCCTATATAACTCAATGGATATCCTTTGGCACAATCTTATAGTGTGGTGATTCAACTAGATGTCGATTATGTCCATGAATCCTATTACCTATGACACACCCTTAGTGCTATAATTCAAGGGTATGATTAGTATAATGTAAATACCTTGATAGTTGGTTTTTTTTTTAAAAATGAGTTGTTTAATATTTAAGGACATCTCTATGTGTATTTGACCCTCAAATGCAATCTCTATGCTAGGGATGATTCAAAATCAAATTTTCTTCTCTCAACTCAGAAGACAAAATTGGGGCAAAACCTGTGTGAGAGGATAATGGAAGTTTAGAAGGCTTTGCTACTTTTTATAAAACACACTTCCCACCTCCCTATTTGCTTGTATAATTATTTTTATTTGGTTGTGGTATAGAAAATTTAAGATAAAGGGTAAGCCTCTAATTAAAATGATTTTTTTTTACCAAATTCATTATGAATATGTTCCATATGATGAGATGTTATTTATTTATGGCATTCTACTCAACAATTTAGGTATGTTGACTATGATTTAATATTTTGTAATTATATTCCAATGTCATCATTTTACAAAAATCCTTGCAAACTTGTTGAGACGGCCTTCCATATGCTATCCTGTGACTTCTTTTGCAATTATTTCAAAGATCCATTTGCTTCATCTATGATTTATATTCAACAAATGTCGATTATAGCACTTGCAATGTCAGCTCAAAAGTCATGGGTAGTTATAAAAACTATGAAATTATATGTTAGAAATTAGGGCACAAATGCATAATTGAAAAAAAATCTCTATCTTTAACTTTATTAATTTATGAAATTAAACTCCAACATGTAATTATTATTCACAACTTAAATTCATCGACCTTTCACTTTTCATTGCTTGCATTCAGTCTTCATGATCCACAACCCCTTGCATTTAGTTTTCACAATTCACAAATTGTTTACATTTATTTTTCATAATTCACAAATTCCTTGCATTTGGTTTTCATGATTTACAACCTCCACTTTTGAATTGTGATTGTATATTTCATAATTTTGAGTAATTGTCCATTCTATTTTTCCCTCTTGCAATGTGAATTCACTTTTTGAAAGTTGAAAGTGACTTGTGAATCCTAGTTTTTAAAATCATAAGCCCACTTATGACTTATAATATTTAATTTTAGAAGCAAATTTATTTAATATTCATTTTTATTTCTTCACTTCTTTTTGCCTCTTTCAAAGATTTGATCATAACTTTTGACTGAGAAGGAATCTAGCTTCGAAATTTTGCCCAATCATCAATGAGGATGAGGTGATCATAATGCAAAATAATTTATTCATCACGAATTTTTCCAAAATAAAATTTAAATTCTTTTTGAGTATAGGTTAACAAAATGTAAGTATTAAAATCTCACAAATGATGAACTAGGTTATCACAAAAATTGGCCATATTGCTCAATATAATACCAAGGACATGCTCGCATAATGTTTTCCCTTGAATTTTAATAATTTTTAAAATTTAATCATTTTTTTTACCAATTTATGACAAGACTCAAAAATTATGACTTTGAACTGAAACCACATTATCACCAATCATAAAAACTATTGAAAATATGAATTGTAATTACTTGTCAAACATTAGTTTTAATGAAAAATCTAAAATTTGGGTGTTTGGAAATAGAAGAAACACATTGGAGACTCCTAGAAAGAGGATATATCATTTGTTGATGATAATAGAATAGTTATAATTCCCCTAGGTGGCCCAGATGACACAAGTTAAATTGAAGAGATCATACAGGAAAAACTAGGAGAAGATGTTAAGAATATTTTTATTATTTTTAGACTTTCAAATGGACAATAAGAAGAAAACTTGAATAGTGAAGGAGAATTGGAACTTGAAAGCAATGATTTTAGTAATGAAAGTGATAAAATTATAGAAGCATGGATGCAATGTGAACATGAAATAACATCTTGAAAAGTGTATGTATTCCAAAGAACATTCTCAATTCAATCCAAACAAAAATCTACATACGAGAGAAATCAAAAGGGTGCCACATTTAAACTACAAAAGAAAAGAACAAGCAAATTAATTAAGCAACATCACACTATACATTGGCAATTTTGGGTGACCTACAAAAACATATATCCAAATGCATAATCCATGAAAAATGAGGTCCATACTAACCTAATACAAACTAGTAGGTTAACATACAAAAACCTATCCATGACATAAATTTATAAGTAGGTTTGACATGGTATTGGCAGAATAGACCAAAAGTGCACATCAACATAACGCACATTTCTTCGAACCTAATGTAACATAGTGTACATTAAATTCTTAGGAGAAGTAGATATTGATATCCAAAAAATACTAGTGGTAGCAATTAACAAGAAAAATATGGTGGGAAAGTCTATGCAATGTCTATAGCAGCTAAGAAGACCACCACGGGAAAATCTATAAGAATACCATTCTACCACTAAATCCCTACTTTTCCCCTTTAGGAGTCTTCATTACCCTCCTCTTCTATGTGCCTAGTGCTCTTAATGCTTTGAGAGGTTTCAAAGATCATTATTACTACTTTAATCTAATATATTTCATTAAAAAATTATATATGTATATATAGTATAAATACAAAATAATATTATATAAATTAATAATTAAGTTTTAGAAAGCATACTTTTTTAGTGTAAATTTATATTTATATTACATAGTTTAACTGTGTTATTGGTTGTGCTTGTTAAGTGTAGATAGTTATACAGTTTGCAACTACATTTCTCTATTTATATATGCTCTTAAATATTTTCTTTTAATGGCATTGATAATAGAATTATTTTACCTTGTCTTCAATTGGTTTTAGAGTACAAAATTATGTGCCTGTGTGTTTAGAGAAAGGATTTTGGAGTCATGTAAATGTTTATGCCTAGGTGCGAGGGTAAGTCCTAGTTGATTTACGGAGAAGAAAATGGTGGCAAGACATGTTGTAGACCTATAGATTGTGCTTATGATGGACTGAAAAGACCATGCTAATTGTACATTGCAAGGAGACAACACCAGTAGTGCACAAAATAATGAGAATAGAATATCATCTATAAATCAAGCAATGTATAATGAATGAAGTCGAATGAAGGCATTAGGCAGTTGTTGTCTTTTGATTTCTATCTTGGAAAGGCCATGTGAGAAGAGAATTAAATTCCAATAAAAATATCCTTAGTGCATTGCATTATTTTTCTACTAAAGAATTAATGACTTTGTGGTGTATTTTGTAAATGATCCTAGTAAAGTGATTGCAGTTTGATTTTGTTTAATTTTCTTTTCTTTTTGTGCTACTAAGTAAAATATCAAAAGGTGATATAATGATTTTTATTTTCTTTTGGAGATCATACATTGGGGTGTTAGTGTTATATTTATAGTTTGTTTATTTTTTACACATAATATGTTAAATTCTATATTGATTAAATCAACACTATTCTTTCTTTAAGAGCCTTGTTTGTTCACTACTTGGAAGATGTTGATGCTATTATGATTCCAAAGTTTGGTGTTGTTTTCTTTTACTATGATTACTTTGTTGCATCTTACTTTGAGGCACAATAATGAATAGGTGCATCAAATCCAAGGAGGTTTCAAAGAGCATATATGGTCATTGATGTCAACCTGATGTCTTACAATATGTTTTTTTCTTTATTGTGTTGTGATTAATGAAATGGAGACTGGTTGAAGCTTGAGAATTGGTGTATGTTGATAATTGACTATTATTTGTTGTCACTGAGATAGAGAACATATGAATATTGGTTGCAGAAGTTCCATGTTATGGATTTCCACCTTCTTGATGTTTGATGTCTACACTTAGTCTGATGTGTTGATTCAGATGATGATGTTGATAATGATTTTGATGAAAAAGTTAGCATGATGACGATTCAATGGTTTGAGATATTAAGATAAGGATTAGATGTATGGAAAATATATCGAACTTATGCATATGATGTTGAGTGAGAAGATGATGTTTCTGGGACACTTTTGTCCTTGGAAGTTTTATGAAATAAATTGGTGCAGAAAAATTTGAGCCTAAAGTGTTAGGATGATTTCAGTTGGGGCAAAATTGCTAAAAGCTTTTTGGCTAAAATTTTAAGAGAATAAAGTGTCAACCTTTCCATTTCTAGAACTATCCCAATGTAAAAATATTTTAATTCTAAGTTGGTCAAAAGGTAATTTTATGTTGAGATCCATATAAAAGACATCCCTCCTAATTCATTTAATCATCTCCTATTATCTCATTACTATGAGTTTAAGAAGAAATTATTTCAATTCAAGAGCATATCAGAGTGTAAGGAGCAACAAAGTACATTAGGACATATTCAATTATGCATTCATGATGAATTTTATGATGATTTATCATGTTATTGTGTCAACACATGGAGGACTTATCCTAAGAGCATTATGTCACCAATTAACGGTATAATCAATTTAGTCAATCATTTCAATCCAATAACTTTAATTTACACTTCTATTTCCAATTTATCATAGTTGTAGGTTTGAGTCCCAAACTGAGGTTTGAATTAGGCAAACCCCTATACAACACCAAACACTATTTTTCTCCTCTTGTGTGCAAATTTAGGTTCAACTACAGGATTCCGACAGAGACTAAAGATAGAAAAGTACTCAAGAGCAGGATATAGAGGACCTCTCCCAAGCTCATCAAAATTCACTTTAACAAGGACATTTGGGGTGTCGTTTTCCTCGACAAGGGAATTTGGGGTGCCATTGTCCTCCTAGTTTAGGCTATAATTTGGTGGGAAGTTGGTACAATATCTTAAAGATCTACATCTAGATCAGTGTGTATAAATTCACTCGTTGGGAAAGGACAATCTAGGCACCATTATCTCCTATGTTTCAATTTAGTTTTCAAGCACAGGTGCACTGCTGATTTATCATTTTGTTTCTATACATGTTTCAAAATTTCTATTTCTATATCAAATAGTTCTAGTAGTTCAATTGTTCATTCATGAATATTTAGTTCCTAGTCACTTTACATTTCAAATCAATCAAATCAACTTTTAGAACAACAAAGAAATAAAATCCCTAAAGAATTGAGTGACTCTCTTGGATAAAAGTTTAGTCAATCAATATTCCTCCTTTAGTTGCTTAATATTCTAATGTTTAGATGAAAGAGGGTTTTTGGTCTTAGTATTGCTCATTCCCTTTTTCAATCCTAAACAATAATCATCTAAAATAAAATATTTGTTGTTATGCATGACTATTGAGTTTCCAACTATTGACTTGCTCCAAAAAACCTTTTGTTTCCTTCTCACTCAAAAGACACATTTCCAATAACTAATGTTTCCTTGTAATTTAATTTTCACTTGTAGAATTGAAGGAGCACATTTTCCTACATCACATTTGGCATAATACATATGTTTATTTAATATTTACTTATCCCTTTATTAAAGGAATCGAATGGACAATTATAAATATTAAATAAATTATCCTTTTATGTTTGGTTGATTAACCCATATAAACATTAAATGGGTCACTATGTACCAAATTCCAAATTTAAACAAAAAGGGACATGACAAGTGAGTACGTATAATGATGAGGTTTAGTTATAGTATATTTTTTTAATATAATATTGCCACATCTATCTCTATTTGAAATATTTGGTGCACTTAACACATCATTAAAAACCTTTGACTTACGTAAGAAAAAATAGATTATGTGCCTTAATAACTTAATATTTCATGGTTGAATTTTGTATAATGATTGTATGGTTTCTTATTTCTATGCATGTATATCTATGTTTTTATTAAAAGTCAATTAGAAGATCTAAGGTCTAAGTTTTCTAATTCTTTGCAAAGTTGATTTTTTAGAAAAATATCTAGATGCAAAGGTGGTCACATAACTCTAAGATGAGTCACAACATTATAGGATAGTATTTTAAATGATGAATTATCCATAAAAAATCATGGATCAACCAAATTTGCTCCCCAACTTTAGTCATTACAAGTGCCATAGAGGAATTTAGGAAGTTTGTTTTTTCACAGTGTCTTTAGATCATACTCAAGTCATTTAAATAAGTAGAGATTCTCTCAAAGTAAATTCTTCTTAATTTTAATATGTATGTATCCCCTCAAAAATTTAATAAAGGACATTTCCTAGTTAATTTATTGGTGTCTTTTCTTGAATATAAATATTATTGGTGCAAAAAATATAATATGAAAAAGAAGCAAGCAAAATATTGATTTTTTTATCAGTTAAAGCCTTAGTTAAATATGAGTAAGTAGATTAAACAATGATTAGAGATGTAAAAAATTCATTAGATATTTATTCACTTGCTCCTATTTTCTAGTTAACATACATTTCATTTCTACTCCTTATAATTTGACCTATGTGTGGTCCCATTAGAATGCAAATAAGATGGAAATTAATGTAACCTTACATCAGCTTTAAGAAATCACTGTAGAAGAAGAGTTAACCAACTCTACCAAAAGATGTGATTTATGTGTTTTGTTTTCATTTGATAGTTATTTTAGTTGGTTTTCTTATCATGCACAATGATTAATTTAGTTATGTTTATTGTCTATTTTTGTCAACCTATATGTGTTTTAAATCACTAAAAGTTTAAAATCAAAACAAAATAACTATTTTGAACACTTTCATCTCATGTAAATTAATCTTATTTAGTTTTATTTATTAGTATTTTCATCTTACACCTAGTTTTTTCTTAGTTTATTTTTAGTATGCATCTTTAATCTTCATGTATTGTTCTAGTATAAATGAGACTTTAATATCATTTCTTATTCAATGTTTAACTCTACAAATGTATTAAATGGGTAGTAGAATAGATGATAGAATTTTGTGTGAGTTTGTATATTGCAAGCAAGATAATAATAAGTGGCACCTTAGATCAATTTAATTTATCATTATTGAAATTTAGGGAATTAATCTATCATCTTAAAATTCCCCAAAAAGTTTTATGGTAGTAGGAGATTAATATAACTACAATGAACCTATCAACTAGAAACATCTTACAATTTTTTATGAAACGATATTTTAAAGAAAAAATAGCCTCACTATTAGGAAATGATCACTTGCATCATTAATCATAGACAAAAATTCTTTGAGTACACAAGCACAAAAAAATGCAAATTCATAACTAAAGTTATTTTCAAACCTTTATTTCTACACATGTAACCATTTTTTTCATACAAAGTTTAGCATATATACATTGTTCAAAATGCATAAGTTTTGGATCTTTGAGTCAACTTTTGGATGTAATTGAGACATAGTTGAGAAATAATTCTCAAGAACCTAGTTTTCTAAAAGGAATATGTTACAAACTCAAATCAATACATTGCAAATGGCATGTTTAGATACAAGTGCATAATAGAATCGTGTTATTTGGATGTTACCATCCTTAGTGGATATTGTAAACCCTAATAGAAACTACCACACTTTACAAACTATCAGATTTTAAGAACTAGACTTTAGTTGTCTAGAACCTCCGCTCACCTATTCAAATTTTCACATCTTCTATAACCACAAAACCAAACAAACTCCCTCTATCTGTATTCTCTCTCTCTTTTATGTTGATACAATATGAGCTTTACATATCATTTATCTAAATAACTTCAAAACTTATTTACAATTGTAACTTTTAATAAAATCTTATTATTTAAGTCAATAAATATGATTAAAACCAAACAACAATTGGAAATGAAAATAGAACTAGATCATTTTATAGTCAACAATATCAAGCAATTTATTTATGGGTCTAAGATGGTTAAGTGTAGATAGTTATACAGTTTGCAACTACATTTCTCTATTTATATATGCTCTTAAATATTTTCTTTTAATGGCATTGATAATAGAATTATTTTACCTTGTCTTCAATTGGTTTTAGAGTACAAAATTATGTGCCTGTGTGTTTAGAGAAAGGGTTTTGGAGTCATGTAAATGTTTATGCCTAGGTGCGAGGGTAAGTCCTAGTTGATTTATGGAGAAGAAAATGGTGGCAAGACATGTTGTAGACATATAGATTGTGGTTATGATGGAATGAAAAGACCATGCTAATTGTACATTGCAAGGAGACAACACCAGTAGTGCACAAAATAATGAGAATAGAATATCATCTATAAATCAAGCAATGTATAATGAATGAAGTCGAATGAAGGCATTAGGCAGTTGTTGTCTTTTGATTTCTATCTTGGAAAGGCCATGTGAGAAGAGAATTAAATTCCACTAAAGAGATCCTTAGTGAATTGCATTATTTTACTACTAAATAATTAATGACTTTGTGATGTATTTTGTAAATGATCCTAGTAAAGTGATTGCAGTTTGATTTGGTTTACTTTTATTTTCTTTTTGTGCTACTCAATAAAATATCAAAAGGCAATATAATGATTTTTATTTTCTTTTGGAGATCATACATTGGGATGTTAGTGTTATATTTATAGTTTGTTTATTTTTTGCAAAGAATATGATAAATTCCATATTGATTAAATCAACACTATTCTTTGTTTAAGACCCTTGTTTATTCACTACTTGGAAGATGTTGATGTTATTATAATTTCATAGTTTGGTGTTGTTTTCTTTTACTCTGCGTACTTTGTTGCATGTTACTTTGAGGCACAATAATGAATAGGTGCATCAAATCTAAGGAGGTTTTAAAGAGCATATGGTCATATTTCCGTAAGGTAAGAGTACTTGAGCTCATTTGACAGTATTAGAAATATATATTGTCATTTATATCAACTTGATGTCTTATAATATGTTTTGTCTTTATTGTCTTGTGTTTAATGAAATAGAGATTGGTTGAAAATTGAGAATTGGTGTATGTTGATAATTAAATATTATTTGTTGTCACTATGATAGAGAACATATGAATATTGGCGGCAGAAGTTCTATGTTATGGATGTCTAGCTTCTTGATGTTTGATGTCTACACTTATTATGATGTGTTGATACAAATGATGATGTTAATAATGATTTTGATGGAAAAGCTAGCATGATGGCGATACAATGGTTTGAGATATTAAGATGAGGATTAGATGTATGGAAAAGATGTCGAACTTATGCATATGATGTTGAGTGAGAAGATGATGTTTATGGGAAACTTTGGTCCTTGGAAGTTTTATGAAATAAATTGGTGCAGAAAAATTTGAGCCTAAAGTGTTAGGATGATTTCAGTTGCGGCAAAATTGCTTGATGCTTTTTGGCTAAAATTTTAAGAGAATAAAGTGTCAACCTTGTCATTTCTAGAACTATCCCCAATGTGAAAATATTCTAATTCTAAGTTGGTCAAAAGGTAATTTTATGTTGAGATCCATATATACTTGACATCCCTTCTAATTCATTTAATCATCTCCTATTATCTCATTACTATGAGTTTAAGAGCAATTATTTTAATTCATGAGTAGATCAGAGTCTAAGGAGAAACAAGGTATATCGGGACATATTCAATTATTCTTTCATGATGGATTTTATAATGATTTAACATGTTATTATGTCAATGCTTGGAGGACTTATCCTAAGAGAATTATGTCACCAATTGATATTATAATCAATTTAGTCAATCATTTCAATCCATGAATTTTAATTTATACTTCTATTTCCAATTCATCATAGTTGTAGGTTTGAGTCACACATTGAGGTTTGAATTAGGCAAACCCCTGTACAACACCAAACACTATTTTTCTCCTCTTGTGTGCAAATTCAAGTTCAACTACAGGATTTCGATAGAGACTAAAGATAGAAAAGTACTCAAGAGCAGGATATAGAGGACCCCTCCCAAGCTCATAAGAAGTCACTTTAACAAGGACATTTGGGGTGCCATTTTCCTTGACAAGGGCACTTGAGGTACCATTGTCCTCCTAGTTCAAGTTGTAATTTGGCAAGAAGTAGGTACAATATCTTAAAGATCTAGATCCAAATTAGTGTGTAGAAATTCACCAGTTGGGCAAGGACATTCTAGGCACCATTATGTCCTATGTTTTAATTTAGTTTTCAAGCATAGGTGCACTATTGATTTATCATTTTTTTTCTATACATGTTTCAAATTTTCTATTTCTACATCAAATAGTTATAGTAGTTTAATTGTTCGTTCATGAATGTTTAGTTCCTAGTCACTTTACATTTCAAATCAATCAAATCAACTTTCAGAACAACAAAGAAATAAAATCCCTAAGGAATTGAGTGGCTCTCTTGGATAAAAGTTTAGTCAATCAATATTCCTCCTTTAGTTGCTTAATATTCTAATGTTTAGATGAAAGAGGGTTTTTGGTCTTAGTATTGCTCATTCTCTTTTTCAATCCTAAACAATAATCACCTAAAATAAAATATATGTTGTTATGTATGACTATTGAGTTGCCAACTATTGACTTTCTCCAAAAAACCTTTTGTTTCCTTCTCACGCAAAAGAAACATTTCCAATAACTTATTTTTCCTCGTAGTTTAATTTTCACTTGTAGAATTGAAGGAGCACATTTTCCAACATCACATTTGACATAATAAACATGTTTATTTAATATTTACTTATCCCTTTATTAAATGAATCAAATGGACAATGATAAATATTAAATAAATTATCCTTTTATGCTTGCTTGATTAACCCATATAAACATTAAATGGTTCACTATGTGCCAAATTCCAAATTTAAATAAAAAGGGACATGACACTAGTAAGTAAAATGATGAGTGTTTTAGTTATAGTATATTATTTTTATATAATATTGCCACATCTATCTCTATTTTAAAGATTTGGTGCACTTAATGCATCATTAAAAGCCTTTAACTATATAAGAAAAAATAGATTATGTTCCTTAATAACTTAATCTTTCATGGTTGAATTTTGTATAATGATTGTATGGTTTCTTATTTCTATGCATGTATATCTATGTTTTTATTAAAAACCAATTAGAGGATTTAAGGTTTAAGCATTCTAATTCTTTGCAAAGTTGGTTTTAAAGAAAAATATCCAGATGCAAAGAAGGTCACATAACTCTAAGATGAGTCACAACATTATAGGATAGTATTTTAAGTGATGAATTATCCATAAAAATCATGGATCAACCAAATTCACTCTCCAACTTCAGTCATTACAAGTGCCATAGAGGAATTTAGAAATTTTTTTGTTTCAGTGTCATTAGATCATACTCAGGTCATTTAAATAAGTAGAGGTTCTCTCAAAGTAAATTCTTCTTAATTTTAATATGTATGTATCCCCTCAAAAATTTAATAAAGGATGTTTCCTAGTTCATTTGTTAGCGTCTTTTCTTGAATATAAATAATGTGGGTGTGAAAAATATAATATGAAAAAGAAGCAAGCAAAATATTGAGTTTTTAATCAGTTAAAGCCTTAGTTCAATATGAGTAAGTAGATTGAACAACGATTAGAGATGTAAAAAAGCCATTAGATATTTATTCACTTGCTCCTATTTTCTAGTTAACATACATTTCATTTCTACTCCCTATAATTTGACACGTGTGTGGTCCCATTAGAATGCAAATACGATGGAAATTAATGTAACCTTACATTAGCTTTAAGAAATCGATGTAGAAGTAACTCTACTAAAAGATGTTATTTATGTGTTTTGTTTTAATTTAATAGTTATTTTAGTTGGTTTTCTTATCATGCATAATGATTAATTTAGTTATTTTTATTTTCTTTTTTTGTCAACCTATATGTGTTTTAAATCACTAAAAGTTTAAAATCAAATCAAAATAACTATCTTTGAACACTTTCATCTCATGTATTAATCTTATTTAGTTTTATTTATTAGTATTTTCTTCTTACACCTAAGTTTTTCTTAATTTATTTTTAGTATGCATCTTTAATCTTCATGTATTGTTCTAGTATAAATGAGACTTTAATCTCATTTCTTATTCAATATTTAGCTCTACAAATGTATTAAATGGGTAGTAGAATAGATGATAGAATTTGTGTGAGTTTCTATATTTCAAGCAAGATAATAAAAATTTGTACCTTAGATCAATTTAATTTGTCATTATTGAAATTTAGGGAATTAATCTATCATCTTAAAATTCCCCAAATTTTTTATGGTAGATAACTCTAAAAACCATAGTAGATTGATAAAAAATTAAATGGTAGGAGATTAATATAACTACAATGAACCTATCAACTCTAGAAACATCTTACAAATTTTTATGAAAGGGTATTTTAAAGAAAAAATAGCCTCACTATTAGGAAAGGATCACTTGCATCATTAATCATAGACAAAAATTCTTTGAGTACACAAGCTTAATAAAATGCAAATTCATAACTAAAGTTATCTTCAAATCTTTATTTCTACACATGTAACCATCTTTTTCATACAAAGTTTAGCATATATACATTGTTCAAAATGTATAAGTTTTGGATCTTTGAGTCAACTTTTGGATGTAATTGAGACATAGTTGAGAAATAATTCTCAAGCACCTAGTTTTCTAAAAGGAATATGTAACAAACTCAAATCAATACATTGCAAATGGCATGTTTAGATACAAGTGCACAATAGAATCATGTTATTTGGATGTTACCATCCTTAGTGGATATTATAAGCCCTAATAGAAACTACCACACTTTACAAACTATCAAATTTTAAGAACTAGACTTTAGTTGCCTAGAACCTCCGCTCACCTATTCAAATTTTCACATCTTCTATAACCACAAAACCAAACAAACTCCCTCTATCTGTATTCTCTCTCTCTCTTTTATGTTGATACAATATGAGCTTTACATATCATTTATCTAAATAACTTCAAAACTTATTTACAATTGTAACTTTTAATAAAATCTTATTATTTAAGTCAATAAATATGATTAAAACCAAACAACAATTGGAAATGAAAATAGAACTAGATCGTTTTATAGTCAACAATATCAAGCAATTTATTTATGGGTCTAAGATGGCTTATAGTAATAATGGACTACCTCATACTCCTTATAAGAGGCACCTACTGTCCTACAAATGAGACATACATACCTTACCCCTTCTAGAATCTGAACTTTTGAACTCTCTTTTTAGAATACAAATTCTCCACTATTCGATTAATATTGCTCATTTTTATTATTTATAACATAATCATTCTTCAAATTCTATCTTCTTTAAAGCGTTTAGGCTTTTGCATTGTGATGCATTTGTGATTCATGCTCATTCAACCTTCACGCCCTTAAAAATATGAAAGGACTCCTAGATTTTAGGGCAAGAGCAAGTAGACAAAAAGAACTGGTTAATATTTTTGGGAGCATACGTAAGTCTTCCGAGCCTTATGGCCGCTTACTCTAAAAAAATAGCAAATTGTACTGAACGTCCCATCCAAAGCATCAAAAGATACTTTATACAAAATCTAACGGCTCATATTTTTCCTTTCAATCTGCCTTGGAGTTGACTTTCATTAACATCATCCCTCGAAATCTTATTATTAGTGGATGCCAAATTCTTATCTAGAATGGTGATAGGCTCGACTGCTCGAGGAGATTCATAATCAGTGCGTGTCTGTGGGGTCAATAAATGGCTCTTCCGTTTAAAAAATGCTTTACAGATTACCCAGCTGCAACATCACCCAAAGTCAAATTGATTTAAGCGTTTTTTACACATCCAGCGTGAGCAAATTTTAAAATATTGGTTTTGTTTATTATTGATTTAGAGTAGTTCTTTCCTTTGATGAAAACTACCGGGAGGCACCTTATACCTAGTCAAAATTTAGATATTCGTTGGCTGACTATAAAGTAATCACATCTCACTCTATTCCACATATTCTCGAGGTTTTGATATTTCCAATGGCTTCACAAATGCTATTCTTTATCGTCCTCTCCCTTGCAATATTATCTTGTTCATGGGGATATCAACAAGAGGAGAATATCCTCACGAGGTCCTCTGGAAGTGAGGTGTCTGTGGTGGGAGGAACGGGAAAATTGATTTGTGTACCTGATTTATTTTTTATCAAAATATCTATTGAGATTTCAATATATTTAACAAGTTTATTTTATTTTATATAGTGTTCATTTTGAAAATATTATGTTTATAATCATTATTAATATTTTGATATGTGAATAGTTGTCAAATTTAAGGTAAAAGGTAAAAGTTAAAATCCCACGATGAAAATTAAATGGACATATATTGTAATCATCAATAGATCTTCAAATTAGTAGAATAGATTTTGGTTATATATTTGAACTATAAATTTATACCATTATTAGTGTTCCTTATCGTACTATCATTCTCACATATGTTTTATTATGTAAAGTCATTTTAGCTCTTCATATTTACCCAACCTATTTCATTTTGATAATTCTCTTTTTCATTTGCTAAGCTTTGAAGGAGATCAAAATTATTTGAAATGAATAATATGCATATATTATATATCATTATTATATGCATAGAACTATTAGTTATAAAGTGAGGACTATAAGTTTCGTTGAATTTTGAATATTTTAGTTTAATTTTATATAAGACTATAAAATGGTTAGGTGTCTAATTTTATAAGTTGAAAACCTAAGGCCTACATTTCTTAATTTATCAAAAATTTTAATTATTACATTAATTAGTGTTTAAGGGTTAAATTTTGTAAAAAAAAATTGAATGATTACCATAATCGATGTTAATTCCTTTGGATTACACTAATATTTTTTTATTTTTTTTAAATACTAAAAATCACATGATTTATAATTAATTCAACCTATAGTTGGGTAAAAATGAGATATAAGGGTTGAATGCTTCCTAATGCATAGATTTAGTTCAAGTAAAATAGTATTCCTTTTTCACTACCATGAAAAATATTTGTCTCCTCTCCACTCTAGTTATGGCTAGAGTCTAGATGTTATGATTAATAAAAAATTAGATAGGCCTACACCTTTACATAACCACTAAACAACAACACCTAGGGCACATGAGGAATGCAAGCCTAGCCAAAGACAAAAAACACCAAAAACATCATGGAATCATCTAAAGACTAGACATAAACCAGAGATAGAACCAACTCCAAACCCAAACCAATAGAATTAACTAAGATATACATATCACGAAATGCATAAAATATACAACAGATCACACAATGAACACCAGATATGACGTGGAAAACCCAAGAATGGAAAAAACATGGAGAATGTTAGTTCTCAATATAAAACACCGATTAAGATGATTTTTACAAAGGGTGGCTCACTACCAGAATGCTCACTATAGGTGGGCTCACTACCCATAAAAAGGCTCACTATTGAAGAGAGAAAGAAAGAAATAAAGAATCCACCACTGAAACATAATCTGCAAACCGGACTACTTCTGGTGCCTCAACACCAACACACTCTCAAAAATCACCAATAGATGGATCTTTCCTTTCCAATCTCACATATCTTCAAAACAATGCAACACTTTTTCTATGTCTAAATCATCTAGATCATTCTCATATATATAATATCTTCGAGAAGCATAATCTTCCAAGTTGGCCAAGATAGATATTTAAAATAGGTCAACACTAAACATTTTGGTAGTGGGAAGGAATGAGAAGTAGACCATACCATACATCAATGGTCAGATCAACATGTTATAGCCATTACAAATTTTGGACCCAAATCATGACTCACATGCCACACCAAAAGCCACTACACATCCTCAAATTCTAGACTTAATCCGGACCCAAACATCATCACCCAAAACACCAAAAATAAGGATGGAACCAAGATACGCATGAATATCATCAATCACCACCATATTTGATAACCAAAAATATTTGGATCGCCAACAACACATTATTGGCAAATGCACACTCCAATGAGAAATTGTAGGTGATTGAAGGTATTGTCATTGATGGCAACCTTACAATCATGTGATACCAGCAGGCACCAACACTGGCAAACTCTACACCGGCATATAGAACACCGACACCGAAAAGGAAGAATACTGGCATCTTGGCCGACAACAATTTTGTATTAATGTATTTTGTAATTAATTGTAAAATCTTCTATAATCTGACATGGCGGATTGTAATATGACTCATATATGTATGAGATCATTGTAGATCATTTAGGATATGATATGATTTGAAATATGAGTAGAAGGTAGCAGACCTAATATGCGAATTATTGGATAAGGGTTTATGTATGTAGCAGAGCTTAAACCGGTACTGAATCTGGCATACCAGATGCTAATCTAAAGTAGTACAAAACATTGGATTTGTATAATCCAGTTTTGTAAGTTAGTGTGACTTCTTTTGTATTTGAGCAGTGAGCTCTAGGCACTTGCCCTTCCTGCATGTGCAGGCCCCTATTGTAAGTAGTAATATTCCCTTATTGGCTAGTAAGTGAATATTGTGGGTCACAAATCCCACCGAGGTTTTTCCCACACCGGGTTTCCTCGTCAAAATATTGTGTTATGTTGTGCTTTTATTGTTGTGGTTGTTATTCTTATTTGCTGCATTATTTCTGGTTTACTGGTACACAATTTTAATATGCTTTTCATGTTATAAGTTAAGAAAATTATTATACCGATCAGATACGGATTCACCCCCCCCCCCTCTCTCTCAGTATCTTTAGGAATCCTAACAATTGGTATCAAAGCTTGGTCCTCTATTTTCAAAAGCCTAACAGCTTGAGGAAGATCTTGTCATCAGTAGAGATGCAAAACTTGAGAAAGCAATTGGAAACAACTCTTTCAAACTATGATGTAGAAAAAGTGAAGAATATAAACCTTGAGGATGATCTGAAGGCTACTCGGGATATTATTCGAGGACTTCAAGTGAATTTCACTATAGCAAGAAATAAAAGAAGAGAACTTTGTGAGAAGATGGAGAAAGAGGAAGATGAAAAGGAAACTCTTAATGATTTGGTAAACAAGCTAAGACAAGAAATCAGTACAAAGAAGAATGAGATGCAAGATATGACTATGAGATTTTGTAAAGAAATTGAAGATAGAAAGAAGAATGAAGATGAATTGACTAGAAGACTAAATGATGTTGGAAATCAAAACACGAGACTCAGTCATGAGAATGATATATTGAAGACAGTCTGATGCATACACAAAATGACAGAATTGAATTCATGAGACAAAAAGGAATCTTGGAAAATAAACTGACAGCTGAAAATCAACACAAAGAGAAATTCAAGAAAAGTTCAGAACAACTTGTTGACATGCTAAAGAATCAGAAACCTAATGGTATACAAATGGCCTTGGCTTCGAAATTGGTGAAAGCTCCGGGATTGCAAACAATCATGATCATAGTTAACCGGTAAGACGACCTAATGGTTACAAATTCAATGGGAAATGTTTTAACTGTAACAAGTATGGTCATAGAGCAAATCAATGTAGATATAGAAATTATCAGAATATTAATACACCCATTGGTCAATGTTCTAAATGCAACAAAATTGGTCATAACTCACAAAATTGCAGAATGAATGTAAGATGTTATGTTTGTGGAAGATTTGGACACTTATCTAATCAATGCAGAACACATACTAGCATAGGATATGGGAAAGCTATTCAGAAAAACAATGTGACTTGTTATGCTTGCAACAAGATTGGACATATTGCAAAATTTTGTAGAAGGCATCACCGACAAATAACAAAGGTCCTAGTTTGAAAGGTAAAGAAAAGGTTGAAGAGGTAAAGCAAGAATTCTCAAAAATATGGATCAGAAAGTCAGATCAGAATGTTGATGGAAATGCTCCTCCACCGGCAGAACAGAGTAACACTCCACTGGTAGGAGACTCTTCACTAACTAAAGAAAAATCCTTGGGGGTTTAGCAACAAAATGAAAAACATGATATTATTCCCTCGGTTGATGGTGAGAAGTTGAAATTACTTCTATACCGGCAGATCAGTTAACTTGTGACTTTACCGGCAAGCATTAAATGTGGTAGTTGGAGAAAATAACATTATAAAGCAAGTGTTTTGGCTCCTTTTTCATTCACCGAGCATTCAAATCTTCGAAGATCATGAAAATTCCCGTCCGAAGGCATCCTTAATGAAGAAGTAAAGAAGTTCGTCAAAGCACTCATCCCTAAGGAAGATTGAGGTATTTATAACTATGGTATCCTCCTCCACTCCTGAATTTATTGCAAACCCTACTGTGATTGAGGTTATTAAGCGAACTAGACCCGTATTCAAACTGGTTCCCGAAATTGCGAAGAAAGATGATAGCATAGGTGCATTTTCTCAAATTCCTAAGGGAGTAGTATATGTTGAAGACACTAGGATATACATATTTGTCATATAGAGGAATTAGGTGATGATGAGATCAAAAACATGTATAGGACTGTGATTTGTGATAAATCTAGAAATGTCAAGCCGGAACACAAGATAGTAGAAACCCTAGGTTTTGTGGATATTCTTACCTTTCCTGATTTTCCTAAGGATATTATAAGAATTGTGCTAAGCAGAGTCCATGATGAATTCTTCTGGTTGGATTCCATTCATAAGATCACAAAAGAAGCAGTAAAAGCAATAAGAGGGTTACCTTCCACCGGAAGCAAACCTAACAGAACTAAGAAGGTCTCGAATGACACAGTGATGAAACTAACCAGTGCAACTTTTGACAAAAGGTCTCTAAGGGTAAATGATGTAAAGGACATCAATGTCAGATTTATCAGTATGATCTTAGGTTACAAAGCCACACATGCAAGTAGGTTGAACTCAATTTCTAGCTTGTGTATCAAAAGTGCATATGATATGGTCATTGATAATGCTAGAATAGATGTGTACGAATGGCTCAAAGATGAATTGATAGACAATCTAAAGAAGATTAAGGAGATAAGAAAGGAACCTTTAGATTTGGAAATTTGCTTGTTTGTCTAATGCTATACATAACTAAGCAAGTACCCGGTATTGGTACAAGAGATTTTGGCTTTGATATATACCGGTAGGAAACAAACTATTGGATCTATTGAACAAGATGGAAGAAAAGAGGGAGAAAAACTTAAATGAACACTTTCAAGCATTGAAGGCTCGAATAAAAACTAGAATAAGACTGTCACAAGCTATTGTAGATAAATATCAGAAGGAAATTTGTTTTGTAATTAAAAAGGATGAAATCTGGATGGAGGCAGGTTTCCCTAAAACTATCTGGGTAACTAAAATGGGCTATGAGACAGATGATAATATTATTGAAACTTATGCAAAAGCCCTCCTTGAAGCACCAAAGAAACCCACTGAGAAAGTCTTTGGAAATGCTGAAACAATTGACAGTGGAATTCAGTCTAGAAAAAGGGTTAAGAAAGTTGAAGAAACAGTAAGGAAAGGAACCCGACAGGCAAAGGCAATTAAGGAAGATGTCTTGAAACAAACTGGTATAAAGGAAAGTGAGTTGGAAGGACTTCAACCGGAAACTCATCTTTCACCGGTTGGAACCTCCTCCAAAATTAACATACCGACAGTATTCAAAAGGGTACTAGATAAACTCTTAAGTGAAATAACTGAAGATGGAAAGTTGAAAAAGATTGGCAAACTGTACAACACACTATTAGCAGATGACAAAGAAAGCATAGAGAATATTGTAATTTTACACTTATATATATACAGGAAATTTTTTATGGAAATTGTTGATGAAATACGAGCTGATTTGTATAGAAGACTAGAAGCTATAAGGGTAGCTATTGTTGAGCTGGATAAGAAAATAAAAATTGAAAAACTACATGCAGTGCATCCGGTAAACTCACCTGATGAGATGGACAAACTAATCAGTGAAGCTAGCCGGACAGTATTTTCAACTGCTCACCGACATGTAGCACTGATGGCAGCTAGAGTGAATGAAGTCTCTGAGGAAATAGCAGATGCATGGGATATATTCTTTGTAGAAAAAGAGAAACAGGAAGAGTTACTAAGACCTAAGACTATCAGAGTATACCAAAAGGACAGGGATAAGGGGAAAGGTAAGGTAAGTGGACCTCCATGCCTTAAAATAACTGATAATGTGCTCCCACCTCCTTCGGATACTTAACCGATAGAAACTACAAACAGTCAACCGACCACTGAGAGTATGGAGACTCCATTAGAGGATAATAATCCTGAATTTGAAATTTTGTACACTGTAAATATAGATACTCAAGAAGTAAATGTTGTGGTTGATAGAGAAACCACTGAGGATAAGAAGGAAGAAGTGACTACTAAGTCACAGGCTACAAATTTTGAGGTTAAGGTTAATGATACTGTAAACATAAGCACAGAAAAACCTACTCAGATAGAGCAACCAGTAGAGGACACCACTAGTAAACCATTAGAGGAACCGGTAGACACAAGTGGAAAACAGTCAAGAGAACCGGCAATGGACAGTGCAAAGGTACAAACAGAGAAACCGAAAGTGCATACAGAGCCTACACATGAGAAATCAGTTGTTAAAAGCTCAAAAAAACCTTCTAAGACACAGATGGAGAAACCAGAACAGGAACAGGTTGAGACACAAGTTCAGACAGAGACAGTGCCACCGGTTAAAACTGAAAAGCCCAAACCTTTTACTTATATAAATACAAAAAAGGATTGACCTACCAGAGCTCGAATCAAGCAAGGTGATTACTACAACTGGTAGCATGGATATTGTGAGAACAGTTGGATAGACATTTGGTACTTTTATAGCAGAATTTCGACCTACAAATGTAACAGAGGTCTTATTGGATTCAATAAAGAAGATCACAGAGTGTAATGCACAAGCCTATAAGGCTATTGATGACACCATTCCTATTCTTAAATTGATAGCACCACAGTGCATTGTGGATAATAAGGATTCTTTAGGTCAACTAGACACATTGTCTGAGTTCATCACCAGCAACATTTTGACTATTGATCAAATTAATGAGGACACACTCAAGGAGAGAATGATTAAGGAAAAAGAGAAATTCTTTGAGGAAATTGTAGACAAGAACAAGGAGAAAATGAACACATTATTACCGGAACTTGGAGAGACAATTTTTTATTTCAAGAAACTGTATAGAGACACTTGTAAAACAAATATTCTAATAGAAGATCTAGACAAGGAAATCAGCAAAGCACAAGATGAGATTAACAATATTGTTGACAATCTGATAGGTACATCCGATTCATTCTTGGAGATAGAAAAGAAAATTGTAGATCTAGAAGAGAAAATTAAGAAGTTAGAGAAGGACAAAGAGAGAATAAAGGATAAGGCAAAGAGCTTAAAATGTCACCTTGGTCCTAAACTAGATTACCTCATTTATTTAAGAAAAGAAATTTGTGAGGCTCTAGTTTATGGACTTAAGACACCGGAAGAGAAAATGCAAATACTCACCGATGGGTGAACTCACAAAGCTGGTTCCCACTTTTTGGTACATCCTGATTTTTGCTGAAATCATACATTTTAAAAAAAATATAACGATTTAAGCTTTAAGAGATCCCATTTGAAGTAATTAATTGAAGAGAGTTAAATCAAAGGCTCTTAGATCAAAATTTCTTGGATAGAACCTCTCTACTTCTAAATCATACTTGCAATGGAGTCTCCTTTGCATCTATCAAATGCTGATAAAAAACCAATTTTACATTAGCTTTTGGAGGGTCAAATTAATTCATTTAAAAGTTTTTTTTTAAAGTATTTAGTCCTTATTATAAGATTTCCAAATAGTATAACTTTTAATATATTCAATTTCATTAATATATTTTTATTTTATTTCTTATGAATGTAGGTTTTTCATCGAACATGAACTTCTTTGTTCAATGCATTGGGAAAAATAGTAAATTAATTCAAAAAAATTCTGAAAAATATCTATGCACTAGGTATTGGTGTTTTCTTTCTAACAGAAAAAAGAAAATTGAATTTTGATATATATAGAACAAGTTATGTGCTCAAACCATACACCTATATCCAAATTATTATTAGTCAAACTTCAAAACTTAATAAAATAAAAAATATTTAACATATCACTATTAAACCAAGTGCATGCCCTGGGTATTAATGTTACAAACCAAAATTCAAAAGAATTAAGTTTTTATCATTTATAGAAAAAAAATTATGCGTTTCGGGATACACATCACTCTTAAAAAATGTTGTTTGTTGTAAACAACTACTTTTTGAGGGAGATGGAAAAATCAATAAAATTTTATTCAAACAAATTTACAAAAAATATATTTAGAATCTACAAACAAGATGTGAAAAATCACTAGTTTATATCATCTTCAAATTCTTAATGGCTTAAAAGTTATAGGTGTCAAAAAGTGAAGGTTTTTTCCAAAATATTCATCTAAGTGTCAAAGTTAGTCAAAAAGTGGGAACCAGTATTGTGAGTTCACCCCGATACAGTTCAAAGAACACAAGAGGCATTACAAGATAGCAAAAGATTCACCGGTAGTTTAAACTTGGTTTTGACAGATATTTTTTCAGATTATAACCCACCAGTTACAAGAATCTAGGCAGGACTCCACTAATAGCGAATGACAACCTTTGTCATTGATGTCAAAGGGGGAGTAGTGTGATGAGAAAAATAATCAGAACAAGACATCATCAGCTCAAGGGGAGCATACATTTTTGGCATACAGTTTTGGTAAGACAATTTTGGTAAACCATTATTGGACACATTCTTTTTGGATTTTTCTCATGAGTGTTGCCATCAATGCCAAAGGGGGAGATTGTTGGCAAATGCACACTCCAATGAGAAATTGTAAGTGATTGAAGGTATTTTCATTGATGGCAACCTTACAATCATGTGATACCGGTAGGCACCGGTACTGGCAGACGCTACACCGGCATACAGAACACCGGCACTGAAAATGAAGAATACCGGCATCTTGGCCGACAACAATTTTGTATTAATGTATTTTGTAATTAATTATAAAATCTTTTGTAAGCCGACATGGAGGATTGTAATATGACTCATATATGTATGATCATTGTAGATCATTTAGGATATGATATGATGTGAAATATGAATAGAAGGTAGCAGACCTAATATGCGAATTATTGGATAAGGGTTTATGTATGTAGCAGAGCTCAAACCGGTATTGAATCTGGCATAGCAGATGCTAATTTGAAGTAGTACAAGGCATTAGATTTGTATAATCCATTTTTGTAAGTCAGTGTGACTTCTTTTGTATTTGAGCAGTGAACTCTAAGCACTTAGTCTTCTTGCATGTGCAGGCCCCTATTGTAAGCAGTAATATTCCCTTATTGGCCAGTAAGAGAATATTGTGGGTCACAAATCCCACCAAGGTTTTTCCCACACCGAGTTTCCTCATTAAAATATTATGTTATGGTGTTCTTTTGATGTTGTGGTTGTTATTCTTATTTGTTGCATTATTTCTGGTTTACCGGTACACAGTTTTAATATGCTTTTCATGTTATAATTTAAGAAAATTATTACACCGGTCAGATACTGATTCACCCCCCCCCCCCCCCCCCCTCTCAGTATCTTTGGGAATCCTAACAATTGGCATGAGAGCTTGGTCCTCTATTTTCAAAATCCTAATAGCTTGAGGAAGATCTTGTCATCGATAGAGATGGAAAACATGAGAAAGCAATTGGAAACAGCTCTTTCAAACTATGATACAGAAAAAGTGAAGAATATAAAACTTGACGATGATCTGAAGGCTGCTCGAGATATTATTCGAGGACTCCAAGAGAATTTCACTATAGCAAGAAATAAAAGAAGAGAACTTTGTGAGAAGATGCAGAAAGAGGAAGATAAAAAGGAAACTCTTAATGATTTGGTAAACAAGCTAAGACAAGAAATCAGTACAACGAAGAATGAGATGCAAGATATGAATATGAGATTTTGTAAAGAAATTGAAGATAGAAAGAAGAATGAAGATGACTTGACTAGAAGACTAAATGATGCTGGAAATGAAAACACAAGACTCAGTCATGAGAATGATATGTTGAAGACAGATCCGACGCATACACAAAATGACAGGAAACTGAACTCATGAAACAAAAAGGAATCTTGGAAAATGAACTAACTGCTGCAAATCAACACAAAGAGAAATTCAAGAAAAGATCAGAAAAACTTGTTGACATACTGAAGAATCAGAAACCTAATAGTGATACAAATGGCCTTGGCTTCGAAATTGGTGAAAGCTCCGGGATTGCAAACAATCATGATCATAGTAAACTAGTAAGACAACCTAATGCATACAAATTCAATGGGAAATGTTTTAACTGTAACAAGTATGGTCATAGAGAAAATCAGTGTAGATATAGAAATTATCATAATACTAATACACCCACCGGTCAATTTTTCTAAATGCAACAAAGTTGGTCATAACTCAGAAAATTACAGAATGAATATAAGATGTTATGTTTGTGGAAGATTTGTGGAAGATTTGGACACTTATCTATATTAAATGCAGAACACATACTGGCATAGGATATGGGAAAGCTATTCAGAAAAACAATGTGACTTGTTATGCTTGCAACAAGATTGGACATAATGTAAAATTTTGTAGAAGTAAGGCATCACCGGCAAATAACAAAGGTCCTAGTTTGAAAGGTAAAGAAAAGGTTGAAGAGGTAAAGCAAGAATTCTCAAAACAATGGATCAGAAAGTCAGATCAGAATGTTGATGGAAATACTCCTCCACCAGCAGAATAGAGTAACACTCCACCGGCAGGAGACTCTTCATCTAACTAAAGAAAAATCCTTAGGGGTTTAGCAACAAAATGAAAAACGTGATATTATTCCCACAGTTGATGGTGAGAAGTTGAAATTACTTTTATACCAGCGGTTCAGTTAACTTGTGACTTAATCAGCAACCATTAAATGTGGTAGTTGGAGAAAATAACATTATAAAGCAAGTGTTTTGGCTCCTTTTTCATTTACCGAGCATTCAAATCTTCGAAGAGCGCGAAAATTCCCGAGCGAAGGCATCCCTAGTGAAGAAGTAAAGAAGTTCGTCAAAGCACTCATCCCTAAGGAAGATTGAGGTATTTATAACTATGGCATCCTCTCCACTCCTGAATTTATTGCAAACCCTACTGTGATTGAGGTTATTAAGAGAACTAGACCCGTACTCAAATTGGTTCCCAAAATTGCGAAGAAAGATGATAGTATAGGTGCATTTTCTCAAATTCCTAAGGGAGTAGTATATGTTGAAGACCCTAGGATATACATACATTGTCCTATAGAGGAATAAGGTGATGATGAGATCAAAAACACGTATAGGACTGTGATTTGTAATAAATCTGGAAATGTCAAGCCAGAACACAAGATAGTAGAAACCCTAGGTTTTGTGGATATTCTTAGCATTCCTGATTTTCTTGAGGATATTATAAGAATTGTGCTAAGAAGAGTCCATGGTGAATTCTTCTGGTTGGATTCCATCCATAAGATCACAAAAGAAGCAATAAAAGCAGTAACAAGGTTACCTTCCACTAGTAGCAGACCTGACAGAACTAAGAAGGTCTCGAATGACACAGTGATGAAACTAACTGGTGCAACTTTTGACAAAAGGTCTCTAAGGGTAAATGATGTAAAGGACATCAATGTCAGATTTATCAGTATGATCTTAGGCTACAAAGCCATACATGCAAATAGGTTGAACTCAGTTTCTAGCCTGTGTATCAAAAGTGTATATGATATGGTCATTGATAATGCTAGAATAGATGTGTGTGAATGGCTCAAAGATGAATTGATAGACAATCTAAAGAAGATTGAAGGAGATAAGAATGGAACCTTTAGATTCAGAAATTTGCTTGTTTGTCTAATGCTATACATAACTAAGCAAGTACCTGGTATTGGTAGAAGAGATTTTGGCTTTGATATACCGGTAGGAAAGAAACTATTGGATCTATTGAACAACATGGGAGAAAATAGGGAGAAAAACTTAAATGAACACTTTCAAGCATTGAAGGCTCGAATGAAAACTAGAATAAGACTGTCACAAGCTATTGTAGATAAATATCAGAAGGAAATTTGTTTTGTAATTAAAAAGGATGAAATCTAGATGGAGGTAGTTGTCCCTAGAACTATCTGGGTAACTGAAATGGGCTATGAGATAGATGATAATATTATTGAAACTTGTGCAAAATCCCTCCTTGAAGGACCAAAGGAACCCACTGAGAAAGTCTTTGGAAATACTAAAACAATTGAGAGTGGAATTCAATCTAGAAAAATGGTTAAGAAAGTTGAAGAAACATAAGGAAAGGAACTCGACAGGCAAAGGCAATTAAGGAAGATGTCTTGAAACAAACTGGTATAAAGGAAAGTGAGTTGGAAGGACTTCAACCGGAAACTCATCTTTCACCGGTTGGAACCTCCTCTGAAAGTGATATACCGACGGTATTCAAAAGGGTAGAAAGGAAAAGAAAACCCTCACCGACATCCTCTCCTACACCCAAGAAAACAAGGCAAAAGAAATAGGCAGTAAGGCCTCCAGCGAAAAAGCTGACTCCTAAGAAGAAGAAGGTAAAACAAGATATTACTCCATTGGATAAACTCTTAAAAGAAATAATTGAAGATGGAAAGTGGAAAAACATTGGCAAACTGTACAACACGCTATCAGCAGATGACAAAGAAAGCATAGAGAACAGTGTAATTTTACACTTAGATATATACAAGAAATTTTTGATGGAAATTGTTGATTAAATACCAGCTGAGTAGTATAGAAGACTAGAAGCTAGAAGGGTAGCTATTGTTGAGCTAGATAAGAAAATAAAAATTGAAAAACTACTTGCAATGCATCTGGTAAACTCACCTGATGAGATGGACAAGCTAATCAGTGAAGCTAATCGGACAGTATTTTCAACTGCTCACCGGCATGTAGCACTGATGGCAGGTAAAGTGAATGAAGTCTCTGAGGAAATAGAAAATACATGGGATATATTCTTTGTAGAAAAACAGAAACAGGAAGAGTTACTAAGACCTAAGACTATCAGAGTATACCAAAAGGACAGAGATAAGGGGAAAGGTAAGGTAGGTGGACCTCCAAGCCTTAAAATGAACTAATAATGTGCTCCCACCTCCTTCGGATACTCCATCGGTAGAAACTATAGATAGTCAACCAACTACTAAGAGTATGGAGACTCCATTAGAGGATACTAATCCTAAATCTGAAATTTTGTACCCTGTAAATATAGATACTCAAGAAGTAAATGTTGTGCTTGAAAGAGAAACCACTGAGGATAAGAATGAAGAAGTCACTACTGAGTCACCAGCTGCAGATTTTGAGGTTAAGGTTAATGATACTGTAAACATAAGCACAGAAAAACCTACTCAGACAGAGCAACTGGTAGAGGACACCACTGGTAAACCATTAGAGGAACCGGTAGACAAAAGTGGAAAACAGTCAGGAGAACCGGCAATGGACAGTGCAGAGGTACAAACAGAGAAACTGGAAGTGCATACAGAGGCTACACCTAAGAAATTGGCTGTTGAAAGCTAAGAAAAACCTTCTGAGACACAGATGGAGAAACTAGAATAGGAAGAGGTTGAGACACAAGTTCAAACAGAGATAGTGCCACTGGCTAAAACTGAAAAGCCCAAACCTTTACTTATAGAAATGCAAACACAGATTGACCTAACAGAGGTCGAATCAAGAAAGGTGATTACTACAATTGGTAGCATGGATATTGTGAGAATAGTTGGACAGACATCTGGTACTTCTATAGCACAATTCTGACCTACAAATGTAACAGAGGTCTTATTGGATTCAATAAAGAAGATCACAGAGTGTAATGCACAAGCCTATAAGGCTATTGATGACACCATTCCTATTCTTAAATTGATAGCACCACAGTGCATTGTGGATAATAAGGATTCTTTAGGTCAACTAGACACATTGTCTAAGTTCATCACCGGCAACATTTTGACTGTTGATCAAATTAATAAGGACACACTCAAGGAGAGAATGATTAAGGAAAAAGAGAAATTCTTTGAGGAAATTGTAGACAAGAACATGGAGAAAATGAACACATTATTACCGGAACTTGGAGAGACAATTTTTTATTTCAAGAAACTGTATAGAGACACTTGTAAAACAAATATTCTAATAGAAGATCTAGACAAGGCAATCAGCAAAGCACAAGATGAGATTAACAATATTGCTGACAATCTGATAGGTACATCCGATTCATTCTTGGAGATAGAAAAGAAAATTGTAGATCTAGAAGAGAAAATTAAGAAGTTAGAGAAGGACAAAGAGAGAATAAAGGATAAGGCAAAGAGCTTAAAATGTCACCTTGGTCCTAAACTAGATTACCTCATTTCTTTAAGAAAAGAAATTTGTGAGGCTCTAGTTCATGGACTTAAGACACTGGAAGAGAAAATTCACATACTCACCGGTACAATTCAGAGAACACAAGAGACATTACAGGATAGCAAAAGATTCACCGGCAGGTTAAACTTGGTTTTGACAGATATTTTTTAGATTGTAACCCATCGGTTACAAGAATCTAGGCAGGACTCCACTGACAGCGAATGACAACCTTTGTCATTGATGTCAAAGGGGGAGTAGTGTGATGAGAAAAATGATCAGAATAGGACATCATCAGCTCAGGGGGAGCATACATTTTTGGCATACAATTTTGGTAAGACAATTTTGGCAAACCATTGCTGGATATATTCTTTTTCTCATTAGTGTTGCCAACAATACCAAAGGGGGAGATTGTTGGAAAATACACACTCCAATGAGAAATTGTAGGTGATTGAAGGTATTGTCATTGATGGCAACCTTACAATCATGTGATACCGGCAGGCAATGGCGTCAGCAGACTCTACACCGACATATAGAACACCAGCACCGAAAAGGAAGAATACCAGCATCTTGGCCGACAGCAATTTTCTATTAATGTATTTTGTAATTAATTATAAAATCTTCTGTAAGCAGACATGGCAGATTGTAATATGACTCATATATGTATGAGTTCATTATAGACCATTTAGGATATGATATCATGCAAAATATGAATAGAAGGTAGCAGACCTAATATGTGAATTATTGGATAAGGGTTTATATATGTAGTAGAGCTTAAACCGGTACTGAATCTAGCACAACAGATGATAATCTGAAGCAGTACAACACATTGGATTTATATAATCCATTTTTGTAAGTCAGTGTGACTTCTTTTGTATTTGAGCAGTGAGCTCTAGGCACTTGGCCTTCCTGCATGTGCAGGCCCCTATTATAAGCAGTAATATTCCCTTATTGGTTAGTAAGCGAATATTCTAGGTCACAAATTCCACTAAGATTTTTCCCACACCGGGTTTCCTTGTTAAAATATTGTGTTATGGTGTTCTTTTCATGTTGTGGTTGTTATTCTTATTTACTGCATTATTTCTTGTTCACCGGTACATAGTTTTAATATGTTTTTCATGTTATAAGTTAAGAAAATTATTTTACCGGTCAGATACTGATTCACCCCCCCTCTCAATATCTTTGGGAATCCTAACAATTCATATCAGAGCTTGGTCCTCTATTTTCAAAATCCTAACAGGTTGAGGAAGATCTTGTCACCGGTAGAGATGGAAAACTTGAGAAAGAAATTGGAAACAACTCTTTCAAACTATGATGCAGAAAAAGTGAAGAATATAAAACTTGAGGATGATCTGAAGGCTGCTCAGGATATTATTCGAGGACTTCAAGAGAATTTCACTATAGAAAAAAATAAAAGAAGAGAACTTTGAGAGAAGATGCAGAAAGAGGAAGATGAAAAGGAAACTCTTAATTATTTGGTAAACAAGATAAGACAATAAATCAGTACAACGAATAATGAGATACAAGATATGACTATGAGATTTTGTAAAGAAATTGAAGATAGAAAGAAGAATGAAGATGACTTGACTAGAAGACTAAATGATGTTGGAAATGAAAACACAAGACTCAGTCATCAGAATGATATGTTGAAGATAGATCTGATGTATACACAAAATGATAGAACTGAACTCATGAGACAGAAAGGAATCTTAGAAAATGAACTAACTGATGCAAATCAACACAAAGAGAAATTCAAGAAAAGTTCAGAAGAGTTTGTTGACATGCTGAAGAATCAAAAACCTAATGGTGATACAAATCGCCTTGGCTTCGAAATTGGTGAAAGCTCCGGGATTGCAAACAATCATGATCATAGTAAACCAGTAAGACAACCTGATGCTTACAAATTCAATGGGAAATGCTTTAACTGTAACAAGTATGGTCATAGAGAAAATCAGTGTAGATATAGAAATTATCAAAATACTAATACACCCATTGGTCAATGTTCTAAATGCAACAAAGTTGGTCATAACTCAGAAAATTGTAGAATGAATGTAAGATGTTATGTTTGTGGAAGATTTGGACACTTATCTAATCAATGCAGGACACATATTGGCATAGGATATGGGAAAGCTATTCAGAAAAACAATGTGACTTGTTATGCTTGCAACAAGATTGGACATATTGCAAAATTTTGTAGAAGTAAGGCATCACCGGCAAATAACAAAGGTCCTAGTTTGAAAGGTAAAGAAAAGGTTGAAGAGGTAAAGCAAGAATTCTCAAAACAATGGATCAGAAAGTCAGATCAGAATGTTGATGGAAATACTCCTCCACCAGCAAAATAGAGTAACACTCCACTGGTAGGAGACTCTTCATCTAACTAAAGAAAAATCCTTGGGGGTTTAGCAATAAAATGAAAAACATGATATTATTCCCTCAGTTGATGGTGAGAAGTTGAAATTACTTCTATACCGGCAGATGAGTTAAGTTGTGACTTAACCGAAAAGCATGAAATGTGGTAGTTGGAGAAAATAACATTATAAAGCAAGTGTTTTGGCTCATTTTCCATTCACCGAGCATTCAAATCTTCGAACAGCGTGTAAATTCCCGAGCGAAGGCATCCTTAGCGAAGAAGTAAAGAAGTTCATCAAATCACTCATCCCTAAGGAAGATTGAGGTATTTATAACTATGGAATCCTCCTCCACTCCTTAATTTATTGTGAACCCTACTGTGATTGAGGTTATTAAGCGACATAGACCCGTATTCAAACTGGTTTCTGAAATTGCGAAGAAAGATGATAGCATAGGTGCATTTTCTCAAATTCCAAGGGAGTAGTATATGTTGAAGACCCTAGGATATACATACATTGTCATATAGAGGAATTAGGTGATGATGAGATCAAAAACATGTATAGGACTATGATTTGTGATAAATCTGGAAATGTCAAGACGGAACACAAGATAGTAGAAACCCTAGGTTTTGTGGATATTCTTAGCATTCCTGATTTTCCTGAGGATATTATAAGAATTGTGCTAAGAAGAGTCCATGGTGAATTCTTCTGGTTGGATTCCATCCATAATATCACAAAAGAAGCAGTAAAAGCAATAACAAGGTTACCTTCCACCGGTAGCAGACCTGACAAAACTAAGAAGGTCTCGAATGACATAGTGATGAAACTAACCGGTGCACCTTTTGACAAAAGGTCTCTAAGGGTAAATCATGTTAAGGACATCAATGTCAGATTTATCAGTATGATCTTACGTTACAAAGCCACACATGCAAATAGGTTGAACTCAGTTTCTAGCCTGTGTATCAAATGTGCATATGATATGGTCATTGATAATGCTAGAATAGATGTGTGCAAATGGCTCAAAGATGAATTGATAGACAATCTAAAGAAGATTAAAGGAGATAAGAAAGGAACCTTTAGATTTTGAAATTCGCTTGTTTGTATAATGCTATACATAACTAGGCAAGTACCTGGTATTGGTAGAAGAGATTTTGGATTTGATATATCGGTAGGAAAGAAACTATTGGATCTATTGAAAAAAATGGGAGAAAAGAGGGAGAAAAACTTAAATGAACACTTTCAAGCATTGAAGGCTCGAATGAAAACTAGAATAAGACTATCACAAGCTATTGTAGATAAATTTCAAAAGAAAATTTGTTTTGTAATTAAAAAGGATGAAATCTGGATGGAGGCAGTTATCCCTAGAACTATCTGGGTAACTGAAATGAGCTATCAGACAGATGATAATATTATTAAAATTTATGCAAAAGCCCTCCTTGAAGCACCAAAGGAACCCACTGAGAAAGCCTTTGGAAATGCTGAAACAATTGAGAGTGGAATTCAGTCTAGAAAAAGGGTTAAGAAAGTTGAAGAAACAGTAAGGAAAGGAACCCGACAGGCAAAGGCAATTAAGGAAGATGTCTTGAAACAAACTGGTATAAAGGAAAGTGAGTTTGAAGGAATTCAACTGGAAACTCATCTTTCACCGGTTGGAACCTCCTCTGAAAGTGATATACTGGCAGTATTCAAAGGGTAGAAAGGAAAAGAAAACCCTCACCAGCACCCTCTCCTACACCCAAGAAAACAAGGCAAAAGAAACAAGCAGTAAGGCCTCCAACAAAAAAGATGACTCCTAAGAAGAAGGAGGTAAAACAAGATATTGCTCACTGGATAAACTCTTAAGTGAAATAACTGAAGATGGAAAGTTGAAAAACATTGGCAAGTTGTACAACACACTATCAACAGATGACAAAGAAAGCATAGAGAACAGTGTAATTTTACACTTGGATATATACAAGAAATTTTTGATGGAAATTGTTGATGAAATACCAGCTGATTTGTACAGAAGACTAGAAGCTAGAAGGGTAGTTATTGTTGAGCTGGATAAGAAAATAAAAATTGAAAAACTCTTTGCAGTGCATTCGATAAACTCACCTGATGAGATGGACAAGCTAATCAGGGAAGCTATCTGGACAGTATTTTCAACTACTCACCGGCATGTAGCACTGATGGCAAGTAGAGTGAATGAAGTCTCTGAGGAAACAGCAGATGCATGGGATATATTCTTTGTAGAAAAAGAGAAACGGGAAGAGTTACTAAGAGCTAAGACTATCAGAGTATACCAAAAGGATAGGGATAAGGATAAAGGTAAGGTAGGTGGACCTCCAAGCCTTAAAATAACTGATAATGTGCTCCCACCTCCTTCGAATACTCCACCGGTAGAAACTACAGATAGTCAACCAGCCACTGAGAGTATGGAGACTCCATTAGAGGATAGTAATCCTGAATCTGAAATTTTGTACACTGTAAGTATAGATACTCAAGAATTAAATGTTGTGGTTGGCAGAGAAACCATTGAGGATAAGGAGGAAGAAGTGACTACTGAGTCACCAGCTGTAGATTTTGCAATTAAGGTTAATGATACTATAAACATAAGCACAGAAAAACCTACTCAGACAGAGAAACCGGCAAAGGACACCACTGATAAACCATTAGACAAACCGGTAGACACAACTAGAAAACAGTTAGGAGAACTAGCAATGGACAGTGCAGAGGTACAAATAGAGAAACCGGAAGTGCATATATAGGCTACACCTAAGAAATCAGTTGTTGAATGCTCAGAAAAACCCTCTGAGACACAGATGGAGAAACCGGAACAGGAACAGGTTGAGACACAAGTTCAGACAGAGACAGTGCCACCGGCTAAAACTAAAAAAGCCCAAACCTTTACTTATAGAAATGCAAACACAAACTGACCTACAAGAGGTCAAATCAAGCAAGGTGATTACTACAACTAGTAGCATTGATATTGTGAGAACAGTTGGACAGACATCTGGTACTTCTATAGCAGAATTCTGACATACAAATGTAACAGAGGTCTTATTGGATTCAATAAAGAAGATCACAGAGTGTAACGCACAAGCCTATAAGGCTATTGATGACACCATTCCTATTCTTAAATTGATAGCACCACGGTGCATTGTGGATAATAAGGATTCTTTAGGTCAACTAAACACATTGTCTAAGTTCATCACCAACAACATTTTGACTGTTGATCAAATAAATGAGGACACATTCAAGGAGAGAATGATTAAGGAAAAAGAGAAATTCTTTGAGGAAATTGTAAATAAGAACAAGGAGAAAATGAACACATTATTATTGGAACTTGGAGAGACAATTTTTTATTTCAAGAAACTGTATGGAGACACTTGTAAAACAAATATTCTAACAGAAGATCTAGACAAGGAAATCAGCAAAGCACAAGATGAGATTAACAATATTGTTGACAATCTGATAGGTACATCTGATTCATTTTTGGAGATAGTAAAGAAAATTGTAGATCTAGAAGAGAGAATTAAGAAGTTAGAGAGGGACAAAGAGAGAATAAAGGATAAGGCAAAGAGCTTAAAATGTCAACTTGGTCCTAAACTAGATTACCTCATTTCTTTGAGAAAAGAAATTTTTGAGGCTCTAGTTCACGGACTTAAGACACCGAAAGAGTGAATGCACATACTCACTGGTACAGTTCAGAGAACACAAGAGGCATTACCAGATAGAAAAAGATTCACCGGCAGTTTAAACTTGGTTTTGACAGATATTTTTTCAGATTGTAACCCAACGGTTACAAGAATCTAGGCAGGACTCCACTGACAGTGAATGACAACCTTTGTCATTGATGTCAAAGGGGGAGTAGTGTGATGAGAAAAATGATCAGAATAGGACATCATTAGCTTAGGGGGAGCATACATTTTTGGCATATAGTTTTGGTAAGACAATTTTGGCAAACCATTATTGGACACATTCTTTTTGTATTTTTCTCATGAGTGTTGCCATCAATGCCAAAGGGGGAGATTATTGGCAAATGTACACTCCAATGAGAAATTGTAGGTGATTGAAGGTATTGTCATTGATGGCAACCTTACAATCATGTGATACCGGTAGGCACCAGCACCGATAGACTATACACCGGCATACAGAACACGGGCACTGAAAGGAAGAATACCGGCATCTTGGCCGACAACAATTTTGTATTAATACAGTTTGTAATTAATTGTAAAAAATTTTGTAAGCTGACATGGAGGATTTTAATATGACTCATATATGTATGAGATCATTGTAGATCATTTAGGATATGATATGATGTGAAATATGAATAGAAGGTAGTAGACCTAATATGCAAATTATTGGATAAGGGTTTATGTATGTAGCAGAGCTTAAAACGGTATTGAATCTGGCATAGCAAATGCTAATTTGAAGCAGTACAAGGCATTAGATTTGTATAATCCATTTTTCTAAGTCAGTGTGACTTCTTTTGTATTTGACCAATGAACTCTAGGCACTTGGCCTTCCTGCATGTGCAGGCCCCTATTGTAATCAGTAATATTCCCTTATTGGCCAGTAAGCGAATATTATGGGTCACAAATCCCATGGAGGTTTTTCCCACACTGGGTTTCCTCGTTAAAATATTGTGTTATGGTGTGCTTTTTATGTTGTGGTTGTTATTCTTATTTGTTGAATTATTTTTGGTTTACCGGTACATAGTTTTAATATGCTTTTCATGTTATAATTTAAGAAAATTATTATACCGGTCAGATACTGATTCACCCCCCCCCCCCCCCTCTCAGTATCTTTGGGAATCCTAACACACATATGATCTACCAGCACATCTTTCAGATCACCAATACAAAGAACATCAAAGACATCAATGACAACCAGTCAACATCAACACCATCATATCTCCAGCAATACATCTATATGAGATGTAGATATATTAATACATGTATCTTCATATTGGGTAGGATGTTTCCCTCACATGCATCTTACACTTGTTTCTTCTTTAGGTGATACCTCAAATAATCTAAAATGCCTATGATCATTTTCTATACCTTCTACTTGTACAATATTGTAATGAGCTCAAGGTCTCATTGTATGTGATAGAATTAATATTTGGAAACTATGTAAAAATTTCTAAGAAAGACACCTTTATAGGTTTTTTACCTAATGGGGGATTATTTTAGGCTAGCCAACTATGTTCTTAGCTTTATTGGTCATGTTTATTGATACAATTATTGTATTTTTTGACCCTTCTAAAATAATCCTCAGGCTTGGCATGTTTCTTACCCTTAAGATATTTTGGTTTTTAACCCACTAACAAACTAGAATCTAAACTATATAAAATGTGCCTCACTCTAATGCTAACTTGGAAGAATATTTTGATACTTCATTTCTAGAAATAACAAATACTTTTCCCATTATCTCCAAGGATCTTTTATTTCCACATATGGATGTTAATAGAAAAATGTATTATCATTGCCTCATTATTATGTCCATGATTCATTCTTGGATATGTTTTCATCAATTCTCGTGGAGTGCAACAATCCTATTTTGTTGTGAGCCATCATTATTATAACATTGATTAAAAGACAATTTAAGGTAGGCCAAAAGTAGACTTTTATTTTATTGTGAAACAAACCTTTACCTCAATAGGCCAACAACAAAGAACAAATAGAAAATTAACACAAGTTCTTCAAGGCTTATGGTGAAAATTTACATGTGATCTACATGTAATACTACACATATCTTCATATTGGGTAGTATGTTTTCCTCACATGCATCTCACACTTGTTTCTTATATAGGTGACACCTCAAATAATATAAAATACATATATGATTTGCATGTAGTATTTAAATGTAGATCACATAAGCCTTGAAGAACTTGTGTTAATTTTTTGTGTTCTCTATTTGGTATGTTGTATTAAAGGTATGTTTCTTTTAAGTTTTTTTGTTTTTGTTGAGATATGGGTGGGATGTTTTTTTTCTAATGGTAACTCTTTATACTTAAGGTTTTGGAGTCCCTTTTGTAATGGTGGGAAAATCATGAGTGATGGATCAAGAGGAAAACTACCCTTTCCCTCAAAGAGAGATGAGAGTTTCACTATTGATTATCCTTGAAACACTTTTCACCATTACATTAGGAAGAATGGGATGAGAGAATTCACTAGATTCAATCTCCACACAAAGATGATAGATTGAATTATAAATGAATTAAGAATGTTAGGCTGATCCCCTTTTTCCTTGTTTGAAATGGAAAGGAATTTGATTGACTTATGTAGTGCAAAAGTGACAAAGGATCGATTATAACTTGGGATCGGAATATGGGATGAAGTTGTGCACTTGGATCTGGCAGTAAAATGTCGAGACAAAGGCACCCTACGAATTTGACAAAAATTTGTCCGGACCGTGGCGGGAATGTACATGGTCCTCCGAAAAATCCGCAAAATGAAAAGGGTTTTTCCGCCTCTGCAAATGGAGTCCAAATCCAAAAGAATAGTTGCGCAGCTGCAACCTACACATAGAAAAGAGAGGAAAATGGGTTGGGATTGGGGTTTGCCTTTAGGTCAAACCCCAGTTTTGGAATTAACCAAGTAATAAAAGAAAGTACTTGCAAGTAGATGTAAAAGAATAAATTGTAGATCACCTCAAGGGATCTTGTAGTAGAAATGTTGATAGAAGCGCTTGTGTGCAATTGTATGTTGAAATTGATCTCCTCTTCAATGGTTGAATTCTTGACTTGAATGCAACACCTAGCCTTGACGGGAGACTTGAGAATGCTCAATGCTGGAAAAGAATGCTTGAATGCACTTGAATGCTTGATCTCTTGTGCCCCCTTAAATACATGTTAGTGGATTTGAATTTCATCACAGGCCGACATCGGGGAGGTTTCCTGCCCGAGGCACAACCCACAAGGCATACTCTAGGAAGGGTCCTACCCTAAAATAGGGTAGGGATAGGGGCGCCACACAAGGTTTGAAAAGGTTATCCTCTTATGCTCAGCCAGTCAATTTTCTTCGGCTACCTGTTCCATTTTGACAACTTGTTCAGCTCGCAAATGGGTGTCCTTTTCTACTTTAGAGGTTTTGCCTTCGAGTAACTGAAGTCTTCTCCTTCTCAAGAAAAAGGTACCTTTGTACCGATTAATAATCTCAAACAATTATAAATTAGAAGCATCAGAAAAATATTGGGCAAAAATTCATTCCCTAATTGCTTGTTCTTTTCAATGATAATGTGTCATTTGTTATCCAAAGAATCATATAAAGAATTAGAAACAATAGACTTAATATCAGTTGGTGACCGATCATTTTTGCACAAATATTTAATGACCTCTAGCTCTACTTCTTCCTTTTCACTATCGCTAAGATCATCAAAATAATTTTTTAGATCATCAAGAACTTTCCTTTTAACATTCTTCAGAATTCTTTGAAAATGTGTCATAGGCTGGTAAGAAGCAACATGTAAACTTACCGGTGCAGAGGTTGTTGGTACATTACCGGTTGTCTTCATCTTCTTACTTGATTGCCTTGTACTCTTCATTTCTACCTCTGGTTCAGTGTCTTTTGAATCTAGTGTGTTATTCCTGGTTTTTCTCTTCCTTTCAAATACCTTTGGCAGAATGGCCTCCAGTTTATTTTTGGCTGGTGACCTCTTGGTCACTTTAGGACTAGCAGTAGATGTAACCGATGTTGATGCCAATGTCATAGCTTTCCTCTTCTTTTGCTTCGGTACTTCAATAGATTTGATCCTCTCTGAGTAAGTACCGGTCCTCTTCTTCTTTGGATCCAGTGGCGAAGCAAGTATGGTAGAGGCATACCCTGTGAGTATATCATTTACCACTTCATAGCCCATAGGCTCAACTTCATCTTCTCTGGGCTCAACTACTTCCATTATGCAGTGATCCACTTTGATTGTGAAACATACATCATCTTCATACTTTTTAACCAGATCACCTGATTTTCTCATTCTCTGGTTTATTTTTAGTCTGAACTCATCAAAATACTTGTTCAGAGTCTCTGGATAAGCAGATCCCACTGCTTTCAAACTCTCCTTTATTTGTCTTGAAACCAGTAGGTCAGTTGACCATTAAACATCACCGACTCCTAGAAAATGCCCTTGAAAATAGAAAAACAAACTGACAAGAAGTTGACTGAACTTAAACCTCAGTGTCTTGTCTTCTTTGATGGACTTTAGATTCTCCATGAGTTGTTTTTGCATGCAGGTACATAAGTCATATTTTGCATCTTCCTTGATCATCCTATAAGCAGCATGCACAGCAGTTGTAGGAATAGAATTCATTCTACTAGCATAGAATACTCTATACCCAATCACCATGCACGTATACTTCACCAAGCCATCTTTTATGGTGTTTATAGTCATTGCCCGCTGCTCTCTCACAGAACCAGTGGACTCTGTCACTTTGGTTTTGGTGATCTTGCAAAGAACAGGGACTTCTCCAACATTGCATAAACCGGTCACCGCATGTATTTCCTGTGGTGTAATATCATGGGTTCACTCAAGATACATCTTGTCACCATGAACCCTACTTAGAATGATCCTAATGTGATCTTTTTTGAATTCCTCGAGAAAATATACTGCATTGTGGAATTTCTTCTTCTCGATAAAGTTGTACTCTGGCTTAATCTTCTTATCATCTCCACAGAACAAACTCAACTGGGAGTGAATCACTAGAGACCCTAGGTCTTCCAGTTTGTAATCAATGTATCCCGAAACATCACATGCAACAATGACTCTGGCGAGAATTTGAGATAGGGCATTATATTTCACATTCTTCCTAAGAAACTTGGATGACTCCTCAGGTTCGGTAGAACTAGAAGGGATTTTGGATGTAGAGGCCATGACTAAATAATTTCGAATGACAAGAGTATTTTGACAAAGAATACCTTTTCACTCTGAACTAGGGTTCATCGATGTCGAATTCGAACTAGGGTTCATCAATGTCGAACACAACACACCTCTCCAAAAGCTTGTTTTACCACCGTGACCTCCACTCTGATTAACTTGCAATGTCTGTTGGATCTTTCGCAAGATTTCTTCCTTAATTCTTTTGAACGCAAGATTAATCACTCTTGTTGTGCTGCTCAAGCTAGAGAAATTCTTCTTTGAAAATAGGTAAGTAAAAATGATGACAAGAGTCACTTTTAAACATGCTCCTACCTACAACAATAAATGCATCATCGATGGGGTAAAAACCCTAATTTTACCTCTTCATTTCTTCTGTCGGATGACAAGTAATCGATACCAATAAAAACACTTTACCGATACATACCAGGGGTCTAAAATATTGTTACCAATATGTTCCCCCTTAACCTTTTCAAAGCTTAGTTTGTCGATTCAGGGGTCTCCACACTGGGTGTAGAAACTGGTACATATGTGGCTTCTCTTCATATTTCTTCTTACAAATTTTATCCATATCGGCCTGAACGACTTCAACATTGACCTTTCCTTCTAGGTCAATTGGTATGTCTCCCAATGGATTCTTTTTCAGTTTGCATGTTCTAACAATATGTCTCAGTTTGTGACAATGATAGCATACCACACCAGGTGCTCTCCATGGTCTGATGTTCACATTTTCATTCTTCCTCCTGCATGTTGCAGTAGTATGACTGCTACCACGATAGATCAAACAGGTTTCTCTCCAATTGTTTTCCACTCTTTAACCATTTGACCAATGGTCATAGGTTCTATACCGGTTTGGGTTCCGGTTCATAGCAAGTTCCAGGACAACTACTTTAGATCTTGGTGCATAACTTCTAGGGTTGTTCATAACTGATCTGCACTCAAAAGATCTATGCCCAAACTTGTTTCATGCATAACAATGACCATTAAATCTACCGGTTCTAGCATTGTGGTTGTGCACATTGGTAGTATGTCCTTCCTTATGGCAGTTAAAGCATACAGGTTTGAACTTTGGCTTACCTTATCTTCGGTTGATCTTAGGATTCGATTTCTCCTTTGGTACACCAGTCTTGGTTCCAAAGGTTTCACCTTCCTCATATGCATAGAAACCAAGTCCAGAGGTATCCTTTGATGGCTTCATTGTTTCCATCTTTTCGTCCAACTTCACAGCACTCCGGTTGAACTTTGCAAGTATCTCCTTTGTCTCAGCAAGTTCCTTGGAAAGAGCATCATTGGTTTTCATCAAGGTTTCATTCTAAGAAATGGCTGCATTGAGGTCTGCTTGCATTTATTCTTTCTCTTCCTTACCCTCTTGCAGATAAGTGGTGATGGTACCAATCTCTTGCTTCAACTTAGAGATCTTGTGCTCCTTGTGCTTCACTAGATCTTCAGCTTTTGTTTTGTTTTCTAGCTCCTTACTCATTCAGTTTCTCCACTTCTTGGACTAGGGCATCCATGTCTGCTTCATCAAAAGAGTTGTTTTTAGTGATTTCCATCATTTTCTCAGCAAGCTCTCTTCTTTTGGCTAAAGAGGCTTTATATTTGATCTTCAGTTCATCATAGGCTCTTTCAGATTCAGCCAAATGCTGAGTGAGTTCCCTCATGTTGTATTCTCCCATATCTCCTTTCAAGTGGTTAGACTTAGAGAAAGGTTGTCTCTGATACCAATTAATGAATACTAAGGGGGGGGTGAATTAGTGTCCACAAAAACATAGCCAAACTCTTAAGCAATCTTACTGCAGACCGGTATAGTAGTTTAAACAACAAACCAGTTAAAACACAAACAAGCCAAATAGCAAATAGAGCATTCACCCACAGAAGAACAATCACCATAACACAAGATATTTTGACGTGGAAACCCAAATGGGAAAACCATGGTGAGTAAAACTCACAAGTCAAATATCTGCAGAATAGTAACCAAATCGATTAAAATCAGACCGATTAAGGCCTTACAATGTTCTTCACTAGAACAGATCCTGTTAGGAATCCAGATCTCTGTTAGGAGATAAGTCCTATTAAAGACTACCCTGTTAAAGGATTTTAGATCCACAACTGTGAACCAACTTGTTAGAGGATTTACAAAAGGCTTGACTAGGCCTACCCGGTTAAGGGTTTCAGACTTGTTGAAGAGATTAGTAATCAACAAGTGAATGATCTAGACAATAGCACAGAATTCTTGATTAGATCCTTGATAGCTCTATGTTAATGCATTGCAGAATTACTTCAGTCTTCTATCCTTTGCATGTTCAATCTCTATCGCACGATGCTTCTATATCAACTTCACTTCTTCAACATACATTTCTTCATCATTCTAAAACCCTAGACATGATGTCCTTAAATAGGAATCTAATTTCGTGTCGGTCCAATAAGATTAGACTACAATTTCCTAGGTTCAAAGTATCTAGACACATTTGGTAACATGACACAAAAGCACCACCAAAGTGTCAGTGGATGATAACTTATCACACTCTACAATTTTACCAGTTTAACACAGTATACCAATTACTGATAAACAAAGACTGGCAAACTGGAACATAGTGTTCCAATCAAAAAGATTGACTGCCGCTAGGGGTCCTCATTCCACTTGAGGTCTTCATACCGCTTGATGTCTTCATACCACTTGAGGTCTTCATACCACTTGATATATTCATATCACTTGAGGTCTTTGGTCATGCTTTGACCGGTAAGCATTTTCTACAAAACACTGATAGTCTTCTACAAACAAAGACTATACATTCAATGGCATATAATACCGGTGTGAACAATACAACACATATTACCAATGGAGAATAAGTCATACATAAAATAAGTGTGTGTCCATCAATGACAATCACAAATAAACATCATCAAAAAACCAACAGTTTAGGTGGCACATCTTTAACAATATCAAGAGAAAGTGGGCTCGCAACATCAAAGGTGAGCCCACTAAACTTGGATTAACTCATAGAAGCAATTTGTTGTTGTAAGGAAGACACAATTTGAGAAAGATTGTTAATTGTCATTTCGGTAAAGAATTGATGTTAGACATAGGTGATTGAGAAGGTGGTGTGATGTTGTGGAAAGAAGGCATGGATTGAGAATAAGGTGGTTGGAAATTATGATAAGTAGGCATTGGTGACGATTGGGTAGAAAAAGGGACACTTAAAGGAGGAATAAAGTTATTAAAGGAATTGACCCCTTGTGTCACACTGATTTGTTGAGGAATAGTAGGAATACTCATGGAAGTCATAGGTAATGATGGAGGATTAAATGAATAAGAGGGATTTCCCCCATGGCCTATGGTTGTAGGAAGTACATTTTGAGTTGAGTAGCCATGGTGTTAGATGTGAAAGTAGGAATACTAGTCATAGTATTAGTCAAAGGAATAGAGGAATTAACTTGTGTTGAAGGTTGTGAGTAACCTAGGGTTTTGAAACAACTCTTGATAGGCATGAGATTAGAATTAACAATATGTGCAATGCCACACAATATATCAATTCCATTCTTATCACTTTGAAGCATGCATTTAAAACCTTCAATTAATGAAGAGCTTCACTATTAGGGTATTCTTGGGACATCCATTATTGGAAACTATCAAATTGATTGTCCAATGTGGAAAGTTGATCTAAAGAAACCCTAGTTAAAGCATGTAGACAACCTATTTTTCAAAACTATTAGGGTATTCTTGGGACATCCATTGTTGGAAACTAAAGAAAGCATGTAGAAGACCTATTTTTCAAGGAAGTGGTGAGATTGCATGGATTACCTAAGAGCATAGTTTCAAACAGACACACTAAGTTTGTTGGCTATTTTGGAGAACACTTTGGAAGAAGATGAAGACAAATTTGAAGTTCAGTTCTACTTTTCATCCACAGACTGGTGGATAGACAAAAGTTGTGAACCGAAGTTTGGGAAATTTGTTGAGATCTTTAGTGGGAGATAAAACCGGAAGTTGGGATTTGATCCTTGCACAAGCAAAGTTTTCCTACAATGATTCAGTGAATAGAAGTACTAGAAAAACACTTTTTGATATTGTTACCGGAGTGCACCCTAGAGGTATAGTAGAATTGAGAGACATTAGCAGTGAAGACCGAAAGAGTTCAGAAGCAGAATATTTTGCAGATCACATGGCAGCATTGCATATTTAGGTTAAACGGCATTTGGAAGACTTGAACAAAAAATATAAGGAGAAGGCAGATGAGAAAAGGAGACATAAGGAATTTGAAGTTGGCGATGAAGTGATGGTATATCTGAGAAAAGAGAGATTCCCGATTGGAACTTATAATAAGTTGCAGATAAGAAGTTTGGGCCCTGTAAGATTTTGAGGAAGTTCAATTCTAGAAATGCATATAAAGCAGAGTTATCGGATAGTCTAAGTATTTGACCTATATTCAACATTGTAGATCTTCATGAATACCATAAACCAAAATTCAATGAGGACAGTGTTGCAGACTTGGAGAAACAGTTACCCCAGAAGGAACCAGATCAGATTGAAGATATTTTAGACAGTAGGATTGGGCGCAGTACCCAGAGAAGTCAATATAAGGAATATTTTGTGAAGTGGAAGGACAGACCAGTTGAAGATTCGTCTTAGATTTCTCAGGAAGAGGTAAACCACCTTGGTTTCCCTCTGACCCCAACAAATTGAGAGGCTCAATTTTTTAATAACCCTGGATGTTTGATGTAGGAGCATCAAACATTTACAAATTGACAGTTTCTTGTTACCGGTTGCCTGAGACTTATTCTGGTGATCTACCTGAACCCATTCCAAAGCTTGTGGAGCCTTGGGCATTGATTTTGATGTTCCTTGGCATATGGTCGACCTTCTACATTTCATCCTTTGGATTTTTCGAAGGAATCCCTTGGTGGAGGACAGCCTTTATTATTTTCATGTTAGGTCTTGTTCTTCAGGTTTTGATCCCTTTTGGGTCAACTGGATCCTTTTGATCGATATATATATTTGTA